>NC_057719.1:71140985-71147450 GCF_004010195.1 Chiloscyllium plagiosum
ATAAAGCCGTCCTCGGCAGCATCACCGGAAGCATTCTCACAGGATATAGGAGACGGGGCAGGACATTCATTTTGATTAGTGCTATTCTACCCAACCAGGAAATTGGAAGGTCTCCCCATCGCTGGAGGTCCTGCCTTATCCTTTCCAGTAAATGCACAAAATTAGCCTTATACAACTGACCAAATACTGGAGTAATAAAAATGCCTAAATATAAGAAGCCCTCCAGGTACCAACGAAAGGGAAAAAGGGAGCCTAGAGTTTTTAACCTAAGATCACTTCCCAGGTTTAATTAACCCAAGAAACAAATTGTTTTTTGACTCTCATGTTAAAATTTGAGTATTGTTTACACTATGATATGGTTAAAGGCCCTTTAGTCATTTTGAACTCAAATCTGATGGTTTCCTATTCCAACAATGATAAGCAGTGGGCTATGACATGGTGAACAGCATACTCAATAAATAGACAATGTTCTGGATCCCTGGGTTAGCAACAGGATGACATTGTGAGAAGTTGCCCCTATCTGTGGAAGAGAACAGGGCGCCTGCTGATTACTGGTTAAAAATTACATCAGCATCTTGTTCCTCTAGTAGGGCCACTTGAAACTGCTAAAGGGGTAAAGACAGAAGAGAAAAATTAGTCCACATCAGGGAACCAGAGAGGTGAATGAAGCTAGTATGTGCCTTATCCTTGGGGTCTTTCAGAAACTTTATTCGGCACGAGCAACAAATGTTGATGAAGCCCAAAGGTCAACTTTGCCAGGATCTTCCCAGGGTCCAACTTTGCCAATCTTAAACCCCTTTGTGGTGTGTACTGTATTAGTGTTCTATAGTTATGAACTCACAGATGGATATTATCAAATTTCCAGACTATTAGTCATAGGCTGAGAAAATAATAGACCTTTATAGCACTGAAGGAGGCCATTCAGCCCATCATGTCCACACCAGGCGCAAAGATCTAACTACAGTATTCCCACTTTCCAGCTCTTGGTCCAGAGCCCTGCACACCACAGCAACACAAGTGAAGATGCTGCTTCAATGTTAAGCAAGTTTCTGACTCAATCAACATTTCGGGCAGACAGTTCCAGACTCTCATCATCCTCTGAGTAAGAACACTTCTTTTAATTATTTCTTAGCGTTATATCTCTTACTTAAAATCTATGCCCCTTGGTTATTGTAATTTTCCTAATGGAAAAAAAATTGCCTTCCTGTCAGCCCTCTCCATATCTCTCAAAATTTTATACAACTCTATCAGGTCCCCTCTCAATCTTCACTGCTCCAAGCAAGTCAACTTCAGCCTATCTAATCTTTCCGCGTAGCTCAGATCCTCTTGACCATGGAACATTCTGTTAAATTTCCTCTGCATTGTCTCAAGAACAATCACATTCTTCCCATAATGTGGTTATCAGTAGTGGTCTGATCAGCATTTTCCAAAGGTCCGGTGTAGCTTCCTTCCATGGCTAATTAAGGCAAGTATCACACGTGTCTTCTTTAACCACCTTATCCAGTTGCCCTGCAGCTTTGAAGCATCGGTGGATATGCACTTCAAGGTTCCTCTGATCATCAGCACTTCCCCGGGCCCTGTCATTCATTGCGTAATCCTTGTCTTGCTGGCCCTCCCCAATTTGCCTCACTCTTTTCTGGTTTGAATATCAGTGTCACTGCTCTGCCCACCTGACTTGTCTGTTGATATCCAATGAAGAGGCATAGCCTTCAAGTAAAGGGGAGCAGATTTAGGACTGAATTGAGAAGGAACTTCTTCGCCCAAAGAATTGTGAATCTCTGGAATTCCCTGCCCAGTGAAGCAGTTGAGGCTACCTCATTGAATATTTTTAAGGCAAAGATAGATTCTTGAACTGTAAAGGAATTAAGGGTTACAGTGAGAGGGCGGTAAGTGGAGCTGATTCCATAAAAAGATCAGCCATGATCTTATTGAATGACAGACCAGGCTCGATGGGCCAGATGGCCTACTTCTGCTCCTATTTCTCATGTTCTTGTGTTCTCCTGCAGTTTATGACTATCATCCTTGGTATTTATCACTTTACCAGTTTTTGTGCCAGCTACAAACTACTTTACATACCCACTAGATTAAGGCCAACTCATTAATGTATATACCAAAAGCAGCAAGTACTCCAGCACCAGCTCTACAAAATCCCACTGCAACCAAATCTTTGGTCACCGAAACATTGCCTTATCATCACACTCTGCTTCCTGTCTCTCAGCCAATTCTGAATCCACTTTACCTTGACTCCCATGGGCTCCTACCTTCTTGGACCAGTCTGACATGAGGAACCCTATTGAAAGCCTTACTAAAGTCCACGTATTCACATCAAGTGCATTACCTTCATCAACATTACTGGTTATCTCCGAAAGTCAAATTTTTCAAACATAAAATTCCCTTGACAAATATGTTGACTATCCCTGATTATTCCATGTCTCTCCAGTTGCAGATATATGATATTCCCTGATAACTCCTCTCGTGCCTCCTTCAATTGCCTGAGATACATATCACCTGAGCCGATGGATATATCTCCTTTTAAGGTGGATAAACCTGCTCCTACCACCTCTCTATCCATATTCGTTTCTTCTGATATTTCACAGCCCATCCTGATGTTGTTATGACATGAGATAGACAACCAAATCAAATTAGCATCTCTACCTCTGTATTCACAACACAATAAAATGGAAACCCTCAAAATTGACCTCAGAGTTTCCTAACCTGATTTAATTTGAATAACCAGTCCCAGACTCTGCAAATAATGAATTCTAGATGCCAATTTGTATCTTAAAAGACTTAGCAATTTATTAGCAATATAGTAACTTTAGCAGAGTAAAATTAAACAACAAAGCAATCTAATTGGACTATGCTAGGATCCCAGCTCATTTACACAAAAGACAGATAGATAAACACAGTTAAGGGATAAATAAGAGAAAGTAACAAACTGGTCAGATTACTTAAGTGTTTTGTGATGCATTGTTCCACAGGCATAAATGAAGTTTTCTTGGTTGATTACATCAAGTTGTTGATCAGGATCACCATTTCAATTCATTCATTTAAAAGCAGTAATAACTTAGTTTCCGAAGAGCTGTTCATGGGAGGTTAGGCAGGGAGCTTTCAAATCTTCAAGCTGGAGCATCAGCACCTGTATGTTTTTACTCAGAAAACACAGTCCAAAACCCAATTCTCTGACCACTCCTTGATAGACTGACCATCTCTCTCACGAGGTCCCAATTATTATTTAACATCTGCCATCTGCTTGTGCATAAGGTCTAGTCCTAGATGCTGATTTCGTTAATAGCTAAATTCTGCTTTCTATTTCAGCATGGTGCTCTTCCACAGTGATGAAGCATCTGCAGAACCTTTTGACCAGGAACCAACCCGCAACCTTCAAGGCCTGACCTCACAAATGAACTGTTTTCCTTTTAACACTATCACAACAGGATCTTGACCAGATGGGCCAATGGGCTGAGAAGTGGCAGATGGAGTTTAATTCAGATAAATGCGAGGTGCTGCATTTTGGGAAAGCAATCTTAGCAGGACTTATACACTTAATGGGAAGGTCCTGGGGAGTGTTGCTGAACAAAGAGACCTTGGAGTGCAGGTTCATAGCTCCTTGAAAGTGGAGTCGCAGGTAGATAGGATAGTAAAGAAGGTATTTGGTATGCTTTCCTTTATTGGTCAGCGTACTGAGTACAGGAGTTGGGAGGTCATGTTGCGGCTGTACAGGACATTGGTCAGGCCACTGTTGGAATATTGGATGCATTTCTGGTCTCCTTCCTATCAGAAAGATGTTGTGAAACTTAAAAGGGTTCAGAAAAGATTTACAAGGATGTTGCCAGGGTTGGAGAATCTGAGCTACAGGGAGAGGCTGAACAGGCTGGGGCTGTTTTTCCTGGAGTGTTGGAGGCTGAGGGGTGGCCTTATAGAGGTTTACAAAATTATGAGGGGCATGGATAGGATAAATAGGCAAAGTTTTTTCCCTGGGGTTGGGGAGTCCAGAACTAGAGGGCATAGGTTTAGGGTGAGAGGGGAAAGATATAAAAGAGACCTAAGGGGCAACATTTTCACACAGAGGGTGGTACATGTATGGAATGAGCTGCCAGAGGATGTGGTGGAGGCTGGCACAATTGCAACGTTTAAGAGGCATTTGGATGGGTATATGAATAGGAAGGGTTTGGAGGGATATGGGCCGGGTCTGGCAGGTGGGACTAGATTGGGTAGGGATATCTGGTCGGCATGGACGGTTGGACCGAAGGGTCTGTTTCCATGCTGTATGACTCTATGCCAAGTATTCTTTAGCTCAAGACTCCAAACCAAACTGATAACATAAAATAAAAATAATGAAAAATCATCATGGGACCTAAGAATGTCTATACCTGCATCATCCTTTTCTGTTATGAAGACTGACACAAAGTATTAATTGAGGTCAGTGCTTCCAGGCTGACATACACATTACCCCATGGTCCATTATGGGCCCTACCTTTTCCTAAGGCAATCTCTTCCTCTTTACATCTTGTTTAAAAAACCCTTTTTGTTTTTCTTTACTGACCAATACTTTCTTGTGTACTTCCTTAGTTTTCCAAATTTCTTTTTTATTTTTCCCCTGCACCTTTTATACTCCTCTGAGGACTCTACCATACTGAGCCCTCAGTGTCTGCTGGAAGCTCCTTTTTTCTTTCTTCATCCTAGCTTTCATGCCCCTTGACAACTAGAGTTCTCTGCTTTCAGTCATACCCTCTCTCTTTATTTTTGTTCTATACTCTCAATGTTTCCTTCTGGAATTGCTTCCACTGCTTTGACACAGTTATATCTGTAAGTAACTGCTCCTGGTAAACTTGCATCTAATATCATCTTATCTTAGTAAAATTAGCCTTTCTTCAGTTTAGAACTTTTATTCCTGGCCCATCTTTATCCTTTTTCCATACCTATCCTACATTAGATTGATTTATGGTCACTATCGCCAAAATGCTCCCCTACTCATATTCCTTCTACATGTCTTGGTCATTACTGTGATACCATACTCTCAACCTGTGACCTAAACTTGTCTATTTTATTCCTCCGGCTTCTGGTATTAAAATATATTCAATTTGTCTTTGGTAAAGGCACTCCTGTCTTACCTAGCATATGCCCCCTGTTGCTGCCTAAGCTGCCAAGTCTGGAGCATAGAGTTGCTCCAATCAGAGACCTCTCTCGCACACATAGTCACCTATTATTGCTTTCAATATTGCAACAGTATCTGCACCCTTGGGTTTTGACTTAAACCTACACTGTCATAGTTTTCATATTTGAAACATTGATTTTCAAGAACAAATTGGTGGCTTGATATGACAAGCTGTCATGTATTCTGATACCCTACTGATTCAGTCTTGGGGCGTGATGATACTCCTTTTCATTTTCCTTGATGTCTCTGATGTTTTTGCTCATGTTCTAATTGTTGTTTGTCTTTCCTTTCAAACTTGTAAGTATTGCTTTGCATCTTAGGCATACAATGTTTCTCCTGTTTTAAAATTGCTGTTCTTGCTGGAATCACATCCACAAAAATGCAACATTTGTTTTTCACAGAGTTGATTATTGAAGAGGATCTATAGCTGGTTCACTGTGTTTTGTTACATTCTTTTGTCCATAATCACAATCATTATTTCTTCCACCTTTCCCTCATCTAAACAACTCTTGTATAATTTTGAAGGTGTAATTATTTACACAAAAATAAATTAACAGACATGAGAAGGCGACTTGTTTCAAAAGTATTGCTATTGATTGCAATATTTGGTAATCTATTTGGACAAGAGAATCCCTATTTTAATTAGATAAACAATAAGATAATTTGCTCATCACAACTGTCGATTTTTTTCCTCTTCTATCTCTGTTGCTGTTCAATAGTTTTGGCCTAATGGTTCATACTAATGATTTGTCAATTCTGTGTGTGTGTGCCTTCTTGTTTTGATTATCAACAAGAAAGCTATTGATTTCCTGTTCACTCAGTACACAGACTATTTCTTCTTTAGATTGTACCTCGATCATTTGTAGATGATTATGTCTGAAGATATCACGTTTGGAACCAATTGGTGATTTTTGGGATACGAGAAATGTTCAACAGGATAAACGAGCCATTTCACATTGTTGTGATGCAATGGATGCTGCAAAAAGACATTCTGCCTGCCTTACAATTGAGTAACATTGTATATGAATTGTAGTGCCATTGTGATGTCGTCCCAGAACCTGATTGATTGAATAGTGATACGTAACAGGCAGAATGCAGAGCAGAGCATAATCAGCTCTCAACTAACATTCACTTGCAAATCCAAAATCAGAATGTCTCCTGTTAAATGTAATTGGACAGCAGCTGCTGAGCAATCCTGAGTGCACAAAAGGCTATACTAGCAAGCAATTTAAGATAATCGACGTTTCGGGCATGAGCCCTTCTTCAGGAATGAATTGAAGCCATTCCTGAAGAAGGGCTCATGCCCG
>NC_057719.1:71147950-71163421 GCF_004010195.1 Chiloscyllium plagiosum
GAGTTGGTGGGTGTATTTTACAGCCTTTCATGCCACAAACCACTTTCATTAGCATAGGCTGGGGACTGACACTGAAACAGTATGGCTTGTTTGGTCCAGTGGCTGGGTTATTTTTTAACCAACATGTCCTGGGCTCTATCGCTCAGTCTTGTCTCCATTGGCTTGACCACTCAGCCAACTTAGCAAATCGACTCCACTCTGTCCATAAGAATGATCCCAACCTTCAAGCTGCTTACAATTTCAATGTACCCCATCTTGCTTCATGCTAACATTTCCATCCTGGACCTGCTATAGTGTTCCAATAAAAATAGTGCAAGCTGAGGGAATTGCACATCATTTTCCACTTAGGCATGTTGCAACTTTCAGGACGCAATGTTGAGTTTAACAACTTGAGAGCTCAAACCATGTCTTCCTTTTCAATTGCACCCATTGCCCTCCAATGTCTTGATGGTATGGATTTGACCTATTTCCTACTATTCATCCCTATCATTAACACCTATATTGCATCTACCTCTAACCTTTACTATTGTCAGTGCTCACTTTGGCTTTTACCCCTCTTTGCCAACAGTGTAAAAACTATCATTACCCAGACCCCTTTAGTTCTGCAGAAGGATTGTTAAACTTCGAAACATTAATTTAGTTTCTCTGAACATAGATGTTGCTGTAAATTTTGAGTTTCTCCAGATCTTTCTGCTTTATTTAAGATAGAAGGCGGCTCATTTACTTCTATCAGCTGCTCGAGGCCAGAAATTTTGTAATAAATTAATCTTGACCAAAAAATTACAGATATAATTGCCACATTACACAGGTACTAACTGTATTACTGGGGCATTCCCATTCCTTATGACCCTGTTATTTATAATACACCAAATCTCCCAAGTTAAATTCTGCCTCTGATGTTCTTGTCTGAAGCATCACTGCTCTCTGAATTTTATCCAAAACTTCAGCCATGATGAAAGCCCGTCTCACTGCATATCAAGAAATCAAATGTGCAGAAACATGGAACTAATTGTTCTAGGCATTTAACAAATAATCATTCTTGTAGATTTTATCTCAGAACTCTTTGAATACCCAAACCTTCATCACTATCGAGCTGACAGATGTACAGCTCACAAATTATTTCTCATTTTACTTGTTGAGGAAAGCAACAATATTTCTTCATTTGCACTTTGGGAGGGCTTGTTCCAAAATCCATTTCATTTTTTCCACTGTCAATTCATACTCCAACTTGCTTTCTCCCGTCTTCCATATTAGTTTTCTCCTGTTCATTTTCTTGATTTCCAACTGTCACCTCTCGGCAATCATCCTTGGTGATACGTCAGAAAGGCCGGTTGTGAAACATAGAGCTATAACCAATCTTCTCACTTATTTTATATGTAATTGTTCATAAAGGTAGATTGTACAAAGGTGCATTTCTTAAATGAATCACAACAATTTCAGCCTATCAAGAGCATGAGTGAAACAGAAGTTAATGTCTACCAGCTCCATACAATTAAATGCATTTGAAATTGAATGCCCTAAGTGTAACTTCTTGCATATTTATGAACATCAACCGCTTCCATTCTGTAAATCTAATTCATTTGCAAAATATACACAGCTTCTTCTACATTAAATCACAAGGTACTGAAAACTGCCCAATGACACATGTATACTTGTCAGTCTAATGTCTTAGCACTCCAGCAGGGACAAAATGTAACTGCTGAATAACAAAAAAACTTGTTACTCCCTTGGTTTATAATGGTTCTTTGTGGGGCAAGAGATTAAAAATAGGATGAAGAACGGGAGAATGCTGTTCTCTTACTGAATACTGCAGCCCGTAACAAGTTGCTCAAGTCATGAGTTAAAAGTTAAACATACTCCTAGAGCAAAGATTAGTTTGCTTCAGCCTAGAATCAACAGCAAGTTAAGAGAAAAGAAGACAAAGTGAAGATGATTCATGATGCAGCAGGCATCAAACTTTGAGTTCAGTGCTGGTCAGAAGGTCATGGTGCAAAGTCACCAAGGTAATATGAAGAAGTATGAGATGAGAGGTGCATTCACATACCTAGTAAAGCTTGGAGAGAATGTCAGTGTTGTAAAGATCATTTGCTTGAAAGAGGAAACCTGACAAAGAGAAGAGCATGAGAATCCAGCTGAAGTGAGTCAAGGTCTTTGATTAAGAAAAATCAATTAATGTCATAGCCCCACACATTAAGTGGATTTGGTAATCAAAATCAAAGTTTGGATTTGACACATGTAGAAATGTCAAGAGAGCAGACACAAGTTCATGGAAATAGAGATACCGCACAGGAAGGGAAAGAAACCAGATAGATTAATTCAAGGTATGCGAGGAGGAAGAAGAAATTGTTCTTTATATTACCCCTTGCAAATGATGATGTTTTTGTTAAACACTTACTGCTGTGAAGGTAAAACATTCTTTTGAAATGTAAATTACTCACAGTATCAGTCATATATGTTTTGCTGGTGATTATAGTAAAACCAAGTATGTGATACAACCTGATAAATTTTCAGGTATTATTGAAATAAAAACAAAGTGCTGCAGGAAATCAGCTGGTCTAGAAGCAACTGTGGAGAGAAAAACAAGTTAAATTTTCAGGTCCAAATTGATTCCAATATGATTCTTCTTCAAAATGTTAACTCTGGTTCACTCTTCATAGATGCTAATCAACCTGCTTAGTTTCTGGAGCACATTTTTTTACTGATGTCTCCTGAATCTGCACCATTTAGCTTTAATTTTAGATATGGTTGGCTTTGGTTTAGTCATATTGTACTCTAGATTCTATGTACATGCACATTTTAAAATGCATTATATTTTAAAGTGGAGAAGAAGTGAAGCGTATTGCAAGATCTGAGCATTTTTATTATTTACTATCTCTGTAGCCCACTCTATTGGAGAGCTGTAAGTAAAGTTCAACTTGTGGTTGCCTGTGGTTGAGCATATCATAGAGTCATAGAGATGTACAGCACGGAAACAGACCCTTCGGTCCAACTCGTCCATGCCGACCAGATATCACAACCCAATCTAGTCCCACCTGCCAGCACCCAGACCATATCCCTCCAAACCCTTCCTATTCATATACCCATCCAGATGTGTTTTAAATGTTGCAATTGTACCAGCCTCCACCACTTCCTCTGACAGCCCATTCCACACACGCACCACCCTCTGTGTGAAAAAGTTGCCCCTTAGGTCCCTTTTATATCTTTCCCCTCTCACCCTAAAGCTATGTCCTCACCCCAGGGAAAAGACCTTGACTATTTACCCTATCCATGCCCCTCATGATTTTATAAACCTCTATGAGGTCACCCCTTAGCCTCCACACTCCAGGGAAAACAGTCCTAGCCTATTCAACCTCTCCCTATAGCTCAAATCCTCAACCCTGGCAACATCCTTGTAAATCTTTTCTGAACCCTTTCAAGTTTCAAAGCATCCTTCTGATAGGAAGGAGACTAGAATTGCACGCAATATTCCAAAAGTGGCCTAACCAATGCCCTGTACTGCCGCAACATAACCTCCCAACTCCTGTACTCAATACTCTGACCAATAAAGGAAAGCATACCAAATGCCTTCTTCACCAATCCAGCTACCAGCAACTCCACTTTCAAGGAGCTATGAACCTGCACTCCAAGGTCTCTTTGTTCAGCAACACCATTATGTGTATAAGTCCTGCTAAGACTTGCATTCCTAAAATGCAGCACCTTGCAAATTAAACTCTATCTGTCATTCCTCAGCCCATTCGCCCATCTGATCAAGACCCCGTTTTAATCTGAGGTAACACTCTTCGCTGTCCACTACACTTCCAATTTTGGTGTCATCTGCAAACTTACCAACTATACCTCTTATGCTCACATCCAAATCATTTATGTAAATGATGAAAAGTTGTGGACCCAGCGCCGATCCTTTGGCACTCCACTGGTCACAGGCCTCCAGTCTGAAAAACAACCCTCCACCACCACCCTCTGTCTTCTACCTTTGAGCCAGTTCTGTATCCAAATGGATAGTTCTCCCTGTCTTCTACGAGATGTAACCTTGCTAATCAGTCTCCCATGGGGAACCTTGTCGAATGCCTTACATAGATCACATCTACTGCTCCGCCCTTATCAATCTTCTTTGTTACTTTGTTACTTCTTCAAAAACTCAATCAAGTTTGTGAGACATGATTTCCCACGTACAAAGCCATGTTGATTATCCCTAATCACTCCTTGCCTTTCCAAATACACGTACATCCTGTCCTCAAGATTCCCTCCAGCAACTTGCCCACAACCGACGTCAGGCTCACTGGTCTACAGTTCCCTGGGTTGTCCTTACTACCTTTCTTTGAAGTGGTACCACGTTAACCAACCTTCAGTCTTCTGGCACCTCACCTGTGACTATTGATGATACAAATATCTCAGCAAGAGGCCCAGCAATCACTTCTCTAGCTTCCCACAGAGTTCTGGGGGTACACCTGATCAGGTACTGGGGAATTTAATGATCAAAAATATATGAGCTTGCTTATGAAAACAGCAGCAGTTTGTCATACCTAATGAGCTGTATCGGAAAATGGTTTGAAATCCATGAACATACTTCCATCTCAGAGGATTAGTGTAAAAGGTAGCCAAGCTATGAGGAGGTGAAGAAAATAATAGTGAAGAGAGCTGCATCAGCAGATTGGTGCAGAAGGAAGTGGACTGAAAGCAAGCTGGCTGTCAGGATACAGAAGTATTGCAATGGCTCCTGTGGAGACAGGTACAAGGTTGGACAGCGAGTAAAGGGATATTTGAGTTAAAAAGCTTACTTTCCAGGCTACAACTCTTTAAGCATTGTGAAAGTAAGCCTGGAATTCCGATGTGCCAGTGCATCTGGAGCTTATTTTAATAACTTTAATTAAAGCTGCATCAGGACTTGGTGGTTGATGCAGGGAAACCAAAAAGGCAATCAGCAACTCGGTTGAGGGTAGCCCTAAGAAGAAATTGTTGCCGTCCCAAATTACAAGCCAGGGTATTGAGTTTCTCCCTATTTGGCCTAAGAAA
Source organism: Chiloscyllium plagiosum (assembly GCF_004010195.1). NCBI lineage: Eukaryota > Metazoa > Chordata > Chondrichthyes > Orectolobiformes > Hemiscylliidae > Chiloscyllium > Chiloscyllium plagiosum. The sequence goes on from NC_057719.1 coordinate 71,152,961, forward strand.
TACTCAAACAACGAGAAGTATCAGGGCTTGCATCTCTCAATGTTGGTTGTTTTCATATTATTTTGTACAGCTACCATAAATATTATAATCACATACAGACAACAGCAGAGCTACAATATTTGGAAAACATGTTTCACACCTCGTTATTAAGCAAGACTATAAAAATTATGACTCATCACTGCACTATTGTCTTTTGCATGCTTCTTAAAGCTGCTTGTATAACCATAGACAGCTAGTATTAATACAATAGGTAGTGTCTAGGGAATTAATAGATGTGATATGTTATACAAAGGTATCTGTCATCTTGAACAATAAGTGCAGTGATATATGATGTGTGTTTTTGGAAAACTGTGCTTGAATGTGACTTTCGCACTATATAGACTCACATTTACTTTGATAAGAAATTAGTTGTTGGTTTTCTCCATCATTGTCAAGCAGCCTGCCAAAAATATTGCCTTTCATTTTCCTTGTGACTGTAAATGCATTGAAGTTACTGGGAGTAGGCACATAACGTGCCTTTTTTTCTCCTTGTTCCTATCAAAACAACACAAGAGCATTGATGCTCCAGGGAGATTTGTATAGAATCTGACGCCTGTATCAGCTCTGAAAAAACAACCAAATTACAGTCTGAGGTGATGCAAATGATATCCTTGGTGCATCTTCCCGATCTTCCTGTGAGGCTCTTGACAGCTGATGCCTGGATTAAACAAAAAGACCAGTAACTTATGACTATTAGCTCAAAGCAATCATCTCTCATTATTTCAATTACATGGGTAAATGCATGCAATCATGTATCAAATCACAGCTCCCTTTTGAAGAGGTTCTTTTCAGTGCAGGATTCCTGCCAGAAAAAAAATGTGCAAATATTTACACTGGTCTTTCATCAAACTGCACCTTTGTTTGGCAAAAAACTTCCCCATGGCTACGATTTTGAGTGTGATTTTGCAGAGTAAAAAACAAAAGGAGGATTGGAAACAGTGAAAGGTTTCAGTGGCTCATTAGCAATCAGAAAATGAGACACCTTCTGTTACTTATTGCTACCTGAGCTGGCAGCCTGATTATGGCTGCCATTCTTGAATCACACTACCTGCAAATAGAGATGCACTGGCCAATTCAAGGCTCTTTAGGCAACTATGATTGATGACTCAGTGACTAGGAGAAAATTGCTTTTTATGAATTATTCATCAGGATATCTCTGTGCTGCTAAAGTAGCTGACAGGAAAGTTCTGACACTGTCTGGGCACAATTCACTTACAAATCACTTAGAAGTAAGTGAATATTAAAAATAGCTCAGTTACAGCATACCACCATGGTATCAGGTTGGGACTTTTCTTTGCTTGTTGGAATGACAACAAGAAAATAAAATGATATCTTCTTTGATGCTACAACAGTGTTGTCTAAAACTGTGCTGAACAGTTAGAATCAGCTAAATTTTGCTGATTTATTGCACATCTATGAAATGGTAATAATTTGTGATTAAACTTAATATTCAAAAAGTTATCAGATGATGCAAATCTTTTTAACACTTTAGCTACATACAATGTAAAGTGTATTCCATTCTAATTAATATTGCCTGGAATATTCTTTCATTTAAAAAGTATATTGACAATGCTTTGCACAGCAAAAGACAGATCTTAAAGAGCATAAAAACCTTAAAATGTTTTATCCTCATAAAGCTTTTAAAACAACAAATCTACAATTTATTTTAAAAGGAAGCATTTCTAACATTTATGTTTGTTGAATTTCAGTTTGCATCAGTTAACATACCAGGGCTGCATTTTGGTAGTCCGATAATAATAAGCTAGCTGAACTTTTATAGTGATTTGCGTTAAAGGTCAAGGGTTGTAGTAAATTAATAGTTTTTTCATCCGACTGCATGCTTATTCAGTGCTCTGAGGATGACAGACCTCCCATAACCTTGCCCTGCATAGAAGACATATTACAGCAATGAACTGTTGGTCTATCAGCACTTTGACATGTGTGCTTGACACTAAGTTTTTGAATGTTTCAGGCCTTGCCCTAGATGCCTGTCATTGTTTGCTATTCCATTGATTCAAAGGCTGCTTTCCTCGTAGAATCAGCTCTCTCTCTCTCTCTAGGTACATATATATTTAAATTTGTGTTTGCTACACTTATATCATACTTCCTATAAGAATTGTTGCTTAAGGTTTCAGTCTGTAATTTGTTTCTTTTTGATTTATGTCACTTTCTACAAGGTGTTTCATTAAGTGACAACAGCGCAGGATTTCACTAGAACAATTTTCCTAAAAGTGGATTTTAAGGAAAATAGATTGTAGACAGCATATTTTAAGACAGAAAAATTATGTATATTTTTGAAGCTGTCATGAAGTTTTTGAAACTGAACAAACTAATTGTATTTGCAAAAACATTTTGTACACTCTGTGACAGGATACAGGGTTGTTATCCAGACACAATACGACAGAAAATGTACAGATTATTTGCATTTTAAGAATGTTTACAAATACTTGCACTACATTGATAAAAAGTCTTTGATATTTTGATGCCAAAATTGATACTAAAATCAAGACTACATATTTCCTTGGGATATTTCTGGATTTTAAAAATGTGTTGCTGGAAAAGCGCAGCAGGTCAGGCAGCATCAAAGGAACAGGAGAATCGACGTTTCGGGCATAAGCCCTTCTTCACATCGATTCTCCTGTTCCTTGGATGCCGACTGACCTGCTGCGCTTTTCCAGCAACACACTTTTAAGCTCTGATCTCCAGCATCTGCAGTCCTCACTTTCTCCATATTTCTGCATTTGTCCTGGAAAATGAATTGATCAGAGTGGACTGAATTCCCATCAGTTCCAGGTTATCCCTCCTCCACCTACCCTTAGAATACACTGTCAGGAAGCACTTTTTCACACAAAGGAACTCTCTTCTCCCAAAAGCTGTTGAGGCCAAATTGATTGAAAACTTAAAAACCACCATTCCATCATGTTGTTTAGACAAGGATATTAAGGTTTATTGAGTGAAGCTCAGTAAAGTGGAATGAAGATACGTAACAGTCATGAGCTCTTTTCGTAGAGGAACAGGCTCGAGGGCCTGAATAACTTATTCGTCTTCTTATGTTTCTTTAGATGGCCACTGAGTTGACGAGGAGACTTCAGGGCCAATGATTGTCTACTCTTGGAGTTCTCACTTTGCTGCCTCAGTGGGACCCAGTTTATTACTAGCTGTCAGCCTACTGACAAAGATAAGTTAGGTCAGCCTCCAGACAGGAACAAGTGTTACCTGGCAGTAGGGCCCATGTGAAGAGAGGGTTGGAGACCCTAGTGATGGTGAGGAATTTCCCTACTGCAAGTAGACAGCCTGGATTCAGAGATGTGCCTCTCAGTTCTATGCAGATTAAATGCTTGCCAACAGGGTCAGTACTAAGGTCACAAAGAGGTATTATTCCAGTATAACCATTATGAAATAGCATCAAGAAATGACTTCAACTTTGTCAACTTTGAATAGATCGTAACTACTTTCAGGTTTGTTCGATCAAAATGTTTGTAAACATTCTGAATAGTAAATGCTTCTTTGTCCATCTTCAAATAGAAATTACAACTTCCAGTTAAAAAAACTGTATCATAAGTTTCAATCCTTAACATACTTAAAGTTGAAATCTAAATGAAAGATTATTTTAAAGGAACAATTCAAAATAAAACAAAGTATACTTGAGGTGCATTTGTCTAGGTATGTGCTGCAACTGGTCAGTGCCAAATAATTTTCAGTTGTAGATGATAGTAGTACACGTAATTAAATATATACTTTTTTCAGTGTCCTACAGACCAGCCCAAAGTATTTGCAGACAAGGCATACAAAACATTATTTAAATATATTGTCAAAATATAACTCCTTTGTATTTTGTCTGAAATTTATGAAAATGCAATGTTTAGAAAGGGAAAAATGCATATGGCTTCCTCTTGGTAAAAATTGATCTGTCATCCATTTCGTTTCTAAATCATATGGTGAAAAGTATGTGTTTCTTAACATATTTCTGTCATATACAATTTGTGCAATATAAATAATTTTAAGTTAAACTTTTAACCACTTTTTCTACTAAAGAGTTCATTATTTTTTTATTTGTAATCCAGTTTCCCCGCAGACCAACATAATTTTTACCACACAAACTCAAGCACAGCTTTCAGACTAGTCAAACCCAAGAGACAAGCAGGAGGAAAAAGCGACTTCAACCTCTCTTTCCTTTGCATTACCCTTCTCGGCTCAGGCTCCATCGACCTGTCAGAGACATCATTGTGATTGACTGCCCTGGCAGATGTGCTGCTATAACAGGTAACCTGATCATCTAGACCCATCTGTCTCTCAGTTCTCTTCAATTCACACATTGAAAAATATTAGAAATTGGGAGGGGTTGGATTCTTTGTTGTGCAAAAATGGAGGGGCTCTACCATCATACAAAAGATTAACCTCAGGGTGGGAGGATAGTGAGCATAAATGGCATTTTCATGAAACACAATATATCTAAAATTAGTGCAATCATTTTAATAGCAAAATCTAAAATCTGTATACATTAACAGAATTTGTAACTTATCAAAGTATTACTGAGAGTGAATAATATTTAAATATTTAATTAATTCTCGATAGCCCTCCCTTACAAAGAAAAATATGAGAAATTAGAGTTCAGTGATGAGATGAAACATTTTGACTGCTTAAACTCATGGTTAGTAAGGCAGATGGAGTGTTCAGTCATGTGGAGTCAGAATGGTTGTCTTGTTCAGCAGGAACATTTTTTTTGGTTGTCCTCCCCAGTTCCCACAGTTTGGCAAATGTTGTGACATAAGCAAGTCGGATTGCTGATTTCACTACACAAGGATTGGCCTGAACAAGAACAGGCAGAGGTAACCCAAGCATCATGCTGAAATGTTAACTAATTTACTAGTATCTGTCTTTCTGATAATTACTTTCCACCAAAATATTTTGCTCTGCTTGTATATGAAACATTTCCTTTCACAAATCAACACTCCTAGAATGTAGACTTATTCTATCCATCAACAACTACTAGCCAAAGAGGATATAATCTCAAAGATGTCAGTGCATCGCACTCCTCCATTCTAAGTGTCAGTGAAGAACACTGCAGATATGTTTCCAATGTATTTTGGCAGACCACTGACTCACAGTTACTGGGCTAAAACAACATGCTGTGGACAGACATGAAACGTGAAGAATCTGGTAAAACAAATGTCAGCAAGCACCCAAAATGGCAAATAACTAACTGTGTGTACATTTCAAAGTGGTCAGTTATTCCAGTCAGCAACAGTCAATCTGTCAAGATTTTTTTAAAGAAACTGCAGTTCAAAAATAAGAATATTTGTAGAGTGTCAAAGAATGTATTGCTGTTTGTTAAATATAGACAACAGATTGGAACATTGGGGCTAAAAAAGATTTGACACATGTTGTTATAACTTTTTAAATTCAAGCAAATTATCTTTTTTATCATGGAAGAAATTATAAAACAATGTATACAATTTATGCTTTTATTATTATACCTCATGCATCAAATATGTACTGTAAAGTTAATATTTTCAAATTACAATTTTATAATGCAAGGTTTCTTACCTTTATTTTTAACCAGACCATGGCAGTTGGCAAATTATTTTGAACAGATTTGTAACTGATATGTAAATACGCCTTAATTTTTCTTTTCCAAAACTTCTTTCAATGACCTTATTCTAATGGTTTTACTGTTGTTGCAGTATAGAGGACAGGATCAGTGATTGTCAAGTGTGTTAATGTGATTCTTGTAGCTGAGGGAAGAGCTAGTGTGGGTAATTTGCACTTAAGCAGATGACAGCTGTTGAGGAAAATTTGAGAAAGATAGCTAGTGAAAAGCACCTTGCACCTTCACTGATTATAGTTCATCTGATAGCATCAAGGAAGCAATGTCCAGTAGGTGCTGTAATACAGACTTTAAAATACCTTGATGGACGTATATTGGACTGAAAGAGACTAGAATCCAAATGAAAAGCTGCACGTGGCAGAATGACTTGGTGGGCCTATGTGATAGAGCAAAACAAATTCCCCTTATTTTATCATTCTTAGGTTCAATTTGATGAACTTCTGCTATATTGCCACGACATTAACAAGTGCCCCATCTAGTGGCTTTAACAACAATAACAGTTACAAGAACCAAATTGTATTAGAATTCATCAACACTTTTCTCCTAATTATATACATCCAGTTTTGGCAACTAAAAATTTTTTCTCCATTCCATTTAATTAATTTAGCTTTGTCGCAAAAATGCCTTTTTTTTTCTTTTTCTATCCCTTTTTTATTCCTTTAACATGATATTTTGATCCTAAACCAACCTCACGTTATCCATTTAGGAAGCATGCACTATGATACATGACTAATCCAACTAATTTTTTTCTCCTTTTTTAACATGCCTAATTTGTATTTTGGATAATGAATATGCACAGCTAGTAATTTTTTCCCCTGTGAGCTGTTTTTTAATCTCATAATATTTTCCGACATTTTGCAATTGTAACAAAAAGGCTGATGTGAATAATGAGCTAAACAAGATCAGTGAACATCAGTAAATGACTTGTCTTCTGCTGATACCATCACTCTATTTCAACTTCTGTACCTTATTTGAGTTTGAATTATATGGAGTTGCTGACCCCACATCCTGTCCATCACAAAGATAATCTATTCCATCTCTGTTATATCATTTCGCTCCACCCCACCTGTCTTTGAATCCCATAGGCCTTTGTCACCTGCAGAGTCAATTGCTTCAGCACTCTCCTGACAAGCCCCTATTCTTTATCCCCCATCAGGTCATCTAAATGTCTGCTCGCTGTATCTAATCATGGACAAAATCCTGCTTGCTGTTTGCCCATCACTCATCACTTTCCAACACTCCAACATTTCCTTTTATTTAATGCTTCTTTCATTTTGAGCCCTCCCTGGCTTGATTAACCCTCTTTCAGTGCTACGACCCTATTCACTTGTCTATCCCAGAACTGTCTGTTTCTCCGACTCTCGTCTTTTGTACATTGCTCCTTTTGTTTCGTTCCAATCATAACGCCTCTTGCTATTCAGGGCCCATGTTTTATAATTCCTTAAATTGTATTCGGAATACCAGTACTGTCAGCAAGTTGTGCATTCTGATTATGTACTCCTGGTGACTTGTGACTGGAATAGTTCATTGCCACCAACGCTCCATTCTATTGGTTTAAAGTAAGCAATAAACAGGAAGGCATTTCCTGGTAGGACACTGTAACAAAAAATCAAAAGGTCAGCAGGAGCTTACAACAGAACATCTTCCTTTATACATTGAGTCTAAGGATCGATCTATTGGCAGGGGTAGAAGACAGACCACTGTAGAGTATAACAAGAAGAGCCATTTGTCTCACATAACGAGGTCTAATTTATTGAATGTTAGTGATAGGTACAATTCGCATTAACTGGTTAGGCAGAATGACAACTGTCATGAGCCAGATCTGTTATGTCAGTCTCCATTAGGGCCTTATGCAGGGATAATGACTTCTCCATTTAAAGCCAGTGTGACAGCATCAGAATGGGTGGAGCTCACTACAGCTCAACATTAACTCTGTCCCCAATTTCTTCATCAACATCTCCCCCAAGTTATTTTCCTCTTAGTTAACATCATGCACTTGAGTACATTCACAGAATCATAGAATCCCGATAGTGCGGAAACACATGATACATTCAAGTACATATAATAACTTTTACATTTAACACTACCCGTCTCCGTCAAAGTCTCAGAACTAGGTAATCTGGAGGTTGTGAACTTTTTCTAGAATGTATATCCTTCTGAATTCAAAGGTTGGTAGTGATTCTGATTGCTTGGAGATCATTTCTCAGAGGCCAGAGGATATTTTATCCATCGGGTGTCTTTTGTGGAGGACCGTGTTGAATGTAACAGTTGATCCATGAACTTAATACAGAGGACTTTTGACTTTGAGTTTCCTTCAGTTTGGTAACTAAGGTGGAAATTCCATCCCTTCATTTGGGGAGCTTTTAATCTCATGAATGCCCATCATGGATGGTGACAGTTCTGTTGAAACAAGTACTTTCTTCCTTGCTGTATCTTGGATTCCTAGATCAGGGAATTATTTTTGATTTGAGCAGGTATTGTCTTTTTTGTATTATTCTGTATCTTCAGACTAGGACGTTACTTGTTTCTGTACATCTCCTAAATACATGAACATTGTTCTGACTTCCTTGGAGTTATATGTAGCTCCAGTCCATGGTGTTCAAGCAAATCGTTCCTCTTGATCTGCAGATATATCAGCAGATAATGTATCAGATCTTTACATCAACTTGTTGATTAGGGTGCCTTCCGGGTGAGCAGGTCAGGCAGCATCCAGGGAACAGGAGATTCGACGTTTCGGGAGCAGATAATGTATCAGATCTTTACATCAACTTGTTGATTAGGGTGCCTTCCGGGTGACTAGACATTTTCAAATCCTCAGACATGTTACTGAAGGATTTCTCATCACTTGTCACTATTTTTGTCTTTGCTATTGTCTTTTAAAGCAGAAGAGTCCAACAAATTAAAGCGTTCTTCACTGAGGAATAGAAACATTTCTCCCCATTCTGTTAAACTGTGATTTCCTTCCTGTTAAAGTCATAGAGTCATAGAGATATACAGCACGGAAACAGACCCTTTGGTCCAACCCGTCCATGCCGACCATATATCCCAACCCAATCTAGTTCCACCTGCCAGCACCCGGTCCATATCCCTCCAAACCCTCCCTATTCATATACCCATTCAAATGCCTCTTAAATGTTACAATTGTACCAGCGTCCACCATTTCCTCTGGCAGCTCATTCCATACACGTACCACCCTCTGCCTGAAAAAGTTGCCATGTAGGTCTCTTTTATATCTTTATTAAAGAATTCTCGACACCGTAATCTCAATGGATTCCCATGGAATGAGGAAGTCCAATAAATTTTCCATTAGGTACAGCTTTACAGATAAGTCATCAACTGCTTTCCCCGAAACAGTGTTGTCTCAAAACTAATTGAACTCTTTCGGCTGCCATGATGATATTAAGGTCAAGACAAAGGTAACGGTGCAGGCTCAAAAGAGAGGAGTACAAAAAAGAGGAGTCAGGTGGTTGATGAAGGAACAGTGCTCTGAAAGCTAGTGCTTCCAATTAAACCTGTTGGACTATAACCCGTTGTTGTGTGATTTTTGACTTTGTACACCCCAGTCCAACACTGGCATCTCCAAATCAAAAGAGAGGAGTGTTGATTGTGAACCACATACACATATTGTATTCTCATGCAAAGTTTGAGTTGCAATTTTACTTGCAGCAAGCTTTTGATCTTCGTAGTCATTTCACCTGTGCCACATAGTTTAACTTTTGTGGGCTGTAACCTCACTTTGTTCAGCTGTGGCATCTGATCCAACAGGATAGTGACATTTCTTCCATATCAATCTAAAAATGAACAAAATGCCCCTTGCCATTTGTGAAACCACAGTCAGTCAAATCACTAATTGTGTTCAAAACAATAACTTATTCTAGAAATGCTTTTGGCATCTTTTCTAATGGAGATATGTTGACTAATGCTCTAACAGAGGTGGACCAACCACATTAACATTCTTGTAAGAGTCAGCATTGTTTTTTTTCTTTTTCTGAAGCTGTGTCCAAATACAACTGCACAGCTTCTGGAAGTGATCTACAATGTTATAGAAATAGGAATGTTTGATCATAACTAAGCCTGTGAAGCTTTCTTGTCCTATGGTGCTGAAACAGACCTTTCTTATATGCTGTGTGGTTTACTTCTGCCTTAGCTAGTTATGTGCCTCTTTAGAGTGTCTGTACCTCTATGAATAAGTTATGCTGATTTCCTGAGTAGGGTGTTCCTCTGAAGATCTGTTTCAGAGTCTTTTTTGCTTCTGCTTCCAGCACAATTTACGTAGCATTCTGCACTGTCAAGTCTTCCTTTGACTATAATAAATCTGACAAAGACTCCTCAATTGTTTCAACAACAATTCTGTCTCTTATGAATTCTGATTTCAAATCTCTATAGTATTAGTTTTCCACTTTTTGAATGGTCGATCATTCATTTGAAGTTGAACTCTTCTTTTTAATCTTCCTCATCCCATAATTTATTTTGTTCTCAAAATAACTATCAAAGGCTTTTCAAACTCTCTCAAAAGTATCACTGCTTTCTTTTACATTTTGGTGATTCAAAGTGCCATTTGCCAAAGCAGCTGGTGAATACAATGATGTATTCATTTGTTCAGCATCAAAATTAGTTTTTAATTTTGAAGTAGCTCTGTACCTTAAGAATGGTCTTTTCCAAGATTTCCAGTTCTGTTTAGCTGATTTTTTTTGCATTAAACCCACTAAGGAGTATTATTTCTCCTTTCATTTCTTCTTTATCTGTTTATGTATGTTGTGAAACTTGAAAGGGTTCAGAAAAGATTTACAAGGATGTTGCCAGGGTTGGAGGAT
>NC_057719.1:71163444-71210449 GCF_004010195.1 Chiloscyllium plagiosum
CAGAGGATGTGGTGGAGGCTGGTACAATTGCAACATTTAAGAGGCATTTGAATGGGTATATGAATAGGAAGGGTTTGGAGGGATATGGACCGGGAGCTGGCAGGTGGGACTATATTAGGTTGGGATATCAAGTCGGCATGGACGGGTTGGATCGAAGGGTCTGTTTCCATGCTGTACATCTCTATGACTCTATGTATGCTTGTACTGGAAAGCTATTTCACATCTGTAGCATCACAATTTTCTTTAATCTGATGCCTTTAAGCTTTTCTTCTAATACTAAATCAATGGTGTTGTAAAATTCTGATGCCTTAAAGCTTTTTAAAACTTCTAAACTTCTGTTAACTGGAAAGACTATATGAAATTCTTCCAGTGAAGCTTTTAAAGTTAATTAATGGGCAAAATTGTATGGCATTGTTTCGGGGCGGCATAGTAACTCAATGGTTAGCATTGCTGCCTCACAGCGCCAGGGACCTGGGTTTGATTCCAGCTTTGGTGACCATCTGAATGGAGTTTGCACATCCTCCCCGTGTCTGTGTTAGTTTCCTCCGGGTGCTCCGGTTTCCTCCCACAGTCCAAATATGTGCAGGCTAAGTGGATTGGCCATGCTAAATTGCCCATAGTATCAAGGGATGTGCAGACTAGATGGATTAGCCATGGGAAATGCAGAGTAGAGGGGGTGAGTCTAGGTGGGATGCTCTTCAGAGGGGTCAGTGCAGACTCACGAGGCCAAATGGCCTGCTTCCAATGTAGGGATTCTATGATTTCAACTTTCAAATTCAGCTAAATACCAATACTGCATTTTTATGCTGCTTTTTTGGGTTTTTCATGCCTTTTTAAAAATAGGAATGGTGGTTCCTTCTGGTGGTGATTTTGTGGGTAGGGTGTGAGAGCAGGGTGGTGGGGGAGGGGCGAAGTTTTCCAACCTTTTACAGTGCGAATGCAGCTTTTCCTGCTTCTTGCCAGGTAGGGTTTCCTGCCTTTCATGTTCTCAACCACAAAGTACTTTCCCTTGTATTGCTTTTAAAGTAAAGTCTTTGTCTGCAGCTTTAATCAATCTCCTTGCCAAAATCACAATTTAAATCCTGAATGTCCTGATCTTTTAAAAGTAATTGTTCAAATATCTTTCTTCTTCTCTAAGACCCTTTCTTCAAATCTTACAAATCTTGCCCCTTCGGACCTTAAGCAAAATCTGTAACCTTTTGAATGTTACAGCCCTGGTATGAATTATTTTCTTCTTGCTCTAACTCGCTGCTTTTCAGTCGTGCCCTTCCTGGATCCCACTTTGTGTTGACAGTGTTGCTCATTTTGAGAGATGAGAATTCTTTCTCTCGCTTTGTCTCACTTTCCTTCCTTGCCTTGGTTTCGTGTCACTATATAAGTCTTCCCACTTTCCATCAGATATCTCAAGCTTTGGAGCCTTCAATTGCTCCTTCTCTAAGGTCCGACTCTCAGTGTGGTTGGATTTCACACTGTATTCCCTGATTCTCTTGCCTGTTCTGAGATGAAAATTCTCTTCAGGTGTGCTGTTTTCACCCTTTTGCTCCCACCAATAGTCAATTTTCAAATTTCAGCTGCTGACTGGCTGTATCTCCTTAAAGCAGCAATGGTTTTAAAGTGAAAAATTCACTTGTTTCAAAAGGTTTTGTCTTCCAGCTCAAATGGAATACAAATCCATGCCACTGGTCATCATGTTGCATTGTCAGATCCCAGTCCTGCTGGCAGGTCATGATTTCTGGTTACCAACCATTGGAACTTGGGGCTGGTGTACTTCACAGCCGCCAATCCTCCTTTCCATTATGACACTAAGGGCTTGTTAATTTATTAGTGGTAGAGGATAGAACCTTACAGACTTTGTCGAAGAAACTTCGTTTTCCTTACATAACAAGGGTTGAAACTCACCAGATATTGGCTGAGTCAATTTTGAGAGTTTCATGGAAGGTTTTATTCTGTGAGCTCTAGCAACTTATCATAGTGACCAAGGTCTCTACTGCTCCCTTTATTGTGTATGTGCCACATCCCTCTTGCATGGTTATCAGCGAGGCAATACGTTCTGCTACCAAGACCTTCTGGGATTCCCGATGCAGACGCCATATTTAATACTCAACTGTGCACCAGATTAAATACAGCCAACCAGGAATAAACATTCACAGTGCACATAGCCTGAGGGACATGAGAAACAAAAGATTCTGAGTGCATATACATGGTGCGAGTGGCACTTGTTTGGAAATAAGAAACTCAGATTTGTAAGTGTATTGCTACTTTACATCATCACCTGTCATTGGAATTGCAGCTATAAGAATCACACTACACAGGCAGCCTGTATGTAATACCATACCATGTTCGAACCCTATCGAAGGGACTGCTATTCTGTCCCTAACATTCAGCATAGTGTGACATTTTGCTGTGGTTCAATACAGGAACATCACATGATGGAAAGGATTCAGTCAGTTGAGAACATTAAATTTTATTAGACAATAGAAAAAGTGAAAGTAAACAGAAAAGCTGCATTTCTTTCTGGAAACAGACAGAGGCTTCTTGTCTTTTGAACAACAACAATTTTACAGTCAACGAATGATGACTTTATCCAAATCAGATCTGTTGGAGCAGGGTGTCAGTTAGGTCCTATCTGGTTTGTAGTGTCAGATAGCACACTGTTCAATCATGCTGAAGGTAATGGTCATCCTACTCAATGTCCCCATTTCCTCCATGGAAAACTTTTGCCTCTCTCCCAGCTTTACTTTGCTTGTTCCATTTGTCCAGAACACAGCATGAAAGGACTATGAGAACTCTGTGTGGAATGAAATGCAAGACTCCCCCGGTCCCCACCCCAACCCCCAACGACTGAACCAAGCATCGGAGCCTCGTCCTCAGTAGGCCTATCATCTGCTCCATCATAGCCCTGGTTGAAGGATTGTCCACATTGCATCTATACTCAGCCTCAGTTAGTGATTGCACCACAGCCAAAGGGATGATGACCCCTGCAGTGGTTGGATTCATTGGTCATAGTTCTAATGACACCATGTGGGGAATATTAGAAGCAGAACAGGTCCTTAGTAATGGGAGCAGTCTGTATTCACATCACACAAAAATGGCAGTTTGGCAATGTCCTCAATACAGTGGGACATGGAGGACTTGAAAAAGGAGGGCCATCAAATGCTTGTAATGTTGTTATAGTGGACCTTATTCTGATCAATGCAGTAAAGTCGTGTCATGCAAGTCCTATACGGTTGTAAGTGCAGTAGGATTATTGAAATCTTGTCTACTTCACCCATGCCTTGCATCACCCCTTGCAGCTTTTCATAGGTACATGGTTTCAGATACTTACAGTTCAACTTGAGGGGAGATCAGTTCCTTCCTGTCATGCAGCCTTTGAGGTTTTGGATTGTCTTTGTGAATTGTGACCCATGGATGGTCATTCTAAAGTCAGGTAATTACTTTCTGCTTTGCAGAGATGACTCTGCACTCCATGTTGACCCCGTCAGTTTTGAGCTCTCCATTTCCATTCTTATTGACCTATAATCGGGTCTTCATCTCACATCACCCCTTGAGCATGGGCCCACAGCTTAGCTATGGCAACCATCATGAACAGAACCCTGAGGACTGACCATGATCCTCCCTGCCCCTCAGGTTTGACTGTGGGCTGATCCTCTGAGACATGGCCATTTGATTGAAGTCCTTTCAGATTACTGTGTGAAATGGGGGTAGCATGGAACCATACAAAAACATGGCTGGCGACCATGGTAACTGCCTGGCTTTGTATTTTTGCTGAAGTCAAAGCAAGACAAAAGTACAGAGAGGCTTTAAGTTTCCTATCAGGTGACAATGCACAAAAAAAAACAGGCGAGCACCCAAGTATAAAGTGACTGTGTGCTAAGGAAACAAACTAAGAGTCCTGACATGCAGCCTATTCTGATACATGAGATGCACATCTATCCTTGTCTGCAGAGGGGCAGCACCTAGTGGACTGCAGCACCAAGCTTTGAGCTGGAATTCCAGGTACCTGCTTAGAATTTCATGTGAGGAATTGTTACCACCTGCTTTATCTATGCTGGGTGGATCACCGCTCACTGGAGCGATTCTCATCTTGCTGCTAAGACTTTGATTGGAAAAATGGGACTTCTTTGTTGAGCACCTGATTTTACTGATGTTTTCATGTTTCTCATATTTCCCCAAATGACTTGCCATTGCCCACAAAGTTCAGGATTGATAAGATTCTGCCCAATTTGTAGTAGTTGGATAATAGTAATAGGTACAATTATCATTAACTAGTTAGGCATAATTACTACTATTAGGAATGTGATATATCATATTTGTCTCCATCAGAAACTTGAGCAAGACTTTTTTTTGATTCATTTATAGAGTCATAGAGATGTACAGCACAGAAACAGACCCTTCAGTCCAACCCGTCCATGCCGACCAGATATCCCTACCCAAATCTAGTCCCACCTGCCAGCACCCGGCCCATATCCCTCCAAACCCTTCCTATTCATATACCCATCCAAATGCCTCTTAAATGTTGCAATTGTACCAGCCTCCACCACATCCTCTGGCAGCTCATTCTATACACATACCACCTCTGTGTGAAAACGTTGCCCTGTAGGTCTCTTTTATATCTTTCCCCTCTCATCCTAAACCTATGCCCTCTAATTCTGGACTCTCCAACCCAGGGAAAAGACTTTGCCTATTTACCCTATCCATGCCCTTCATAATTTTGTAAACCTCTATGAGGTCACCCCTCAGCCTCCGACGCTGCAGGGAAAACAGCCCCAGCCTCTTCAGCTTCTCCCTGTAGCTCAAATCCTCCAACCCTGGCAAAATGCTTATAAAGTTTTTCTGAACCCTTTCAAGTTTCACAACATCTTTCCGATAGGAAGGAGACCAGAATTGCACACAATATTCCAACAGTGGCCTAACCAATGTCCTGTACAGCCGCAACATGACCTCCCAACTCCTGTACTCAATACTCTGACCAATAAAGGAATGCATAGCAAACGTCTTCTTCACTATCCTATATACCTGCAACTCTCCGGGTGCTCCAGTTTCCTCCCACAGTCCAAAGATGTGCAAGTCAGATGAATTGGCCATGCTAAATTGCCCATAGTGTTAGGTGCATTAGTCCGAGAGGAAATGGGAGTGGGTTAGTGTGAACTGGTTGGGCTGAATGGCCTGTTTCCACATGTAGGGAATCTAATCTAATCATTAAGTGTATAAGTCCTGCTAAGATTTGCTTTCCCAAAATGCAGCACCTTACATTTATCTGAATTAAACTCCATCTGCCACCTCTCAGCCCATTGACCCATCTGGTCCAGATCCTGTTGTAATCTGAGGTAACCCTCTTCACTGTCCACAACACCTCCAATTTTGGTGTCATCTGCAAACTTACTAACTGTACCTCTTATGCTCGCATCCAAATCATTTATGTAAATGACAAAAAGTAGAGGACCCAGCACCGATCCTTGTGGCACTCCACTGGTCACAGGCTTCCAGTTTGAAAAACAACCCTCCACTATCACCCTTTGTCTTCTACTTTTGAGCTAGTTCTGTATCCAAATGGCTAGTTCTCCCTGTATTCCGTGAGACCTAACCTTGGTAATCAGTCTCCCAAGGGGAACCTTGTTGAACCTTACTGAAGTCTATATATTGTGGGATGTGAGTGTCTCTGGCTGGCCAGCATTTCTTGCCTGTCCCTAGTTGCCTGTGAGAAGGTGGTGGTGAACTGCCTTCTTGAATAGCTACAGCCTACCTGCTGTGGGATGACCCACAATGCCATTAAGGAGGGAATTCCAGGATTTTGACTCAGCAACAGTGAAGGAACGACAGATTTCCAAGTCTTGATACTTATTGGGATGTCCCTGATTAAACAAAAAGGTTAGATTAAGTTGAGATCACCTCAGAAAAGAAAGTGAAGGAGAAAGGAACACAACAGGTAAATACCACTGATCAGTATGTTTGTTTTGCCAGTTAGATGTTGTAATAGTAGAGTGCAGCACAGTGGATGAAATGTCAAATTTGATCTATGTGGTTATTGGAATTTTGAGATTTAATATTTCATTGTGAAATGCCAAATTACAGACTTCACATAATGTAAAGAAAGCGCCACAAGTTTTGGTTCAGCAAGTGATGGTAAATCTGATTTATCTTCTGTCTTTTCAGAGTTTTAAAACTCCTACTTTCAGGAGTTTTAGTTCTAGCGAGGGTGGTCAACCACGGAGGTGGGTGTATGAATAAATGCATGTCACTGGCTGGCTTAAGGTTTCCTGGTACTGTCCTGTTCCTGGAACATGTAGGATGGCAGGGCTATGTACCTGCGAGCGGCAGAGACATACAATTCAGCATATTAAAGGCCTAGTAACAGTCATTGTCAGAGGTGGAATGGAATTTTGCTTTCAGCCTTCGGGTTCTCCGAGGCATCAGAACTGTTTCAATGCCTGGAGGTGGTCCCTCCCAGTGGCAGAACTAGGCGGGCCTGCCTACCAAGCTAACCAGGTGCCCACCAGGTTTCCAATTGCATGTGTACTTTGGCTATTAATTAGCCAAATCAGGGAAAAATCACAGGCGGGTGAATATTACCCATGCAGTGTGACCTTCTGACTTCACATGACCCTGATAATGGCGTCCTGAAGCCCTCAGAGAAATCTCTGCCCAGGATGTTTTATACAGTATTATGTGGGTACACTTACTTTAGCTGCAAGTGAAAATGATGTGCTAAACTGCTGAGGACAAGTAGATCCCTATGCTATTCACTCAGAAACAGGTCAATCTTTATGGCCTTTTAACAAAGCATTCACTGCAAAATAAGTCTCTTCTTTTAACTGACCAGTGAACTCATACTAGAGATTGTAAAAAATGAAGAAAATTGTTGCTTTGCAATGGATTCATTAGAAGAGGATACTATGCATTTACATTAAGATATGCTCTCCTTGCTGCTAAGTTACTGTCTGTCTAAAACAGCTTTAAAGAATAGCCAACAGAGCAAAAATAACTAAATTGCCCTGAGAGATAATTGAGTACAAATCCTTAACATGTTCCTCTGAGGTTTATTTTCTGGTGTTTTAGTAAAGATGTTAACATTGATATTGCGGTATAAAAAATAATTAATTCTACCTTTCTGCCTCAGTATGGCTGCCAAGTAAGGTTTGTGAATCAGTCCCTTCACAGGAGTGAAGTATCACTGTTTTTAACTTGTGATTTACTTTATCATTTAAATCAGCAAAGGAAGAAACTATGGATCAGCACAAGTGGAATTTGAACTTCAAAACTAGAACTTGAAATAATGCCATAAAAATATGTTTGAACTTTTTCTGCATTTTTGCAAACTCAATCAGATGTGAGACAGCTAGTATGGCACTGACATGTATTGTACCAGAGGGAGGTGATGGTGTAATGGTAATGTCATTAAGCTAGTAATCCAGAGCCAGGCTTTTGTTCCTGGCTCATGGGCTTGGCTCCCACCATGGTAGATCTTGATATTTAAAAAGACAATTAAAAGCTAGTCTAATAAAACAAATGAACCCAGCTGGTTTACTCATGATCTTCAGAGAAGGAAATCTGCCAAACTTACCTGTCCTGGCTTATATGTGAATTCAGATCCACAGCAATGTGGTTGACTTTTGATTGCCCTGGACAATAACAGATGGACAATAAATGTTGACCTAGCTAGCAACACCTACAACCCATGATCAAACAAAAAAATTTGCAAAATGTAATCTTCTGGAATACAAAAGTATTCTTGAAAAATGCTTACCAAAATGTATTTTTTATCAATGTGAAAATGAAGCTAGACTTCACCCTTAGGCAGCTGAACCAGAAATTACAAACAAGCTAAAACCAAATCTAGAATAACCAAAACAAAAGAGCTGCGTATTTCTATTTTGGTACAAATGCCAATTAATTATAGCATGTAAATTAAAATATCCTTATTTGAAATTCAAAAGAGGTGTATTTTAGAATATTGCAGTAATTAATTTGTAAACTGCTGTACAGAAGTTAAATCCTTGTAGATGGAATTCAATTAAAATTGAAATAAATTTTTGAAGAAGTCCTGCATTTACTCTTGTTATTGGATTTGAATCTCAAATGTCAATGGGATATATATGTATAATATTTTAAAAAGCCTATTTTACATCATGTGTAACTTTTGTTGACCTGTACCCTGTGACCTCCATCATTGAGATTTTCCTGGAACAGGGCAATTTTCCAGATATCCTGTTAGACATATTGTGCATGGTTTATATTCTAATTAATTTTTGCCCATAAAAGTTCTGGAAGTGCAAACTGTAAAAGTGCCTCAATGATAATTGAGCATCTGGGATATGGATGAATGACAGAACCAAATAATGTAACTTTAAATCAATTACATTAAAGGGCTGAGAAACAAACAATGAATAGACTAATTCAGGTGTGGTGAATGAGTTAGTGCCAGTGAATTCAGTGTCAAATCAGGGAGAGAAACAGCATTAAAGAGAAGGAATGAAACTTTAGTTTAATAGAGTGAAAACACTCAACAAAAATAAGAATTATTTTAAAATTTTACATATCTAAAATCTAAGCCAATTCACAACCTGGACGGGTGAGATCTTAAACTTAAAATTGATTTGATTTATTATCACGTGTACTCAAGTACAGAAGTAGAGGAATCCAGTGAAAAGCGTATAATGTCACCACACATGGAACCATCTTAGGTACAAAGGTACCTAGGTACAAAATTGTTTACTTAATGGATGGAAAATAATGAATTGTAGTTGGTAATAAAGGCATGTGATTAAAAGTATACCTACACTCTATGCTAACCTATGGTGTATTTACTGAGAAATTGAATGCAGGTACAGCAGCTCTGAAGATCATTGGGATAATGTGTAAGATATTGTTTTGCCAAACCTAACAGCAGAACAACACAAATCAGCCAGCATCTTGATGGCAATTCACAATTTGTATGTATCGCTTCCTTAACATAAGTTGCTAGTTGATTTGTGTCTTAATAAATTGCATGCTTTGGTCAGATGCCATAAATGTTTCAGCAAAATGTGTAATTACTAAATGTCTGTCTTATAATTTGGGCACCAACTTTACTTTGCAGCCACATTGTCACTCTCACTACCTAAGCAGAAGCTTGAACATTCAAGTCTCACTCCAGAGAGTCGAATGCAAAATTGTAGCTTGACCCTCCAAGTATGGAGGAAGAGTTACAATGTCAGAGATGCTAATCTTCTGTTTTTTCACATGTGCATAAAAAGTCCCACAACACTATTAAGAAGAAAAACAAGCAAGTTAGTCCAGGTGTCCTGACAAGTATCTGTCCCACGGAACATCACCTTATAAGGTTATAAGGTCATTTATGACACTGATGTCTGTGGGTGTTTCTTGTTAATAAATTGGTTGTCTTTATTCCACATTAAAACAAGTAACTACACTTCAACAATGTACTTCATTGACTGCAAAATGCTTTCCAACATTGAGATAATGAAAAATGCTGGGCAGAAAGATGCAAATTTTTCTTTCTTTGAGATGTGGCGAGGATGTGGACGTCTGGGAGGTAGTACAAAATGGCTGAAGGAGCTGCACAAAGTGGCTTCTGCATTGCTAAATTAGATTGCACTGAACAGAAACAAGAAACTGCAGACTGATGTAGATTTGATAAAATACAGAAGTAATGGTTTAACCCTAACCACAAGTCAGGACAAATACAATTCCAGGAACAGGTTGTTTACAAGAAATCATGATAGGCTAAAACAGAATGCATAAGGCTTTGTGCTATTTTATTGGTTATTACCAAACAATCATGCTCCATGCCTGCCTATGAACAATGTATATGAACCCTGTGCAAACTCTGTAAGGGGGTCAGATTCTTTTGGTGGTCTAGGAGTACTCATACTTCTGGGCTGATCAAAGTCTACTGACCCGGCCATATCAAAGAATAAATGATTGCTTGTGTGACTGACAAAGACTTGTTTACAGGTGTGTTTATTGACTGATCGCGGAACCAAGAGACCCCCTGGGTCTTCATCGGCATTAATTTGCATTAAATTTTTAATTCTTGAAACAACTGTTACTTTGGTCATAAAGTTTATAGTGAGCATAAAATAGAAGATGCCGGACAGTTTTTGTACAAAATAAAATTTTTGTAGCAATGAAGTATTATTCCACCATAGGAACAGTATCAATGAATGAGAATTTATTCCAATTATCAGACTAGCTATAATGAGAAGAATCTAAACTTGTTGCACCTAATAGCAAGTTTATGCTTTCTGACAATGCCATTTTAATGGCAGAAGAGATTTATATGAATATATTTTTTGCTGTGTAAACATTCTATGATTGTATAAAGATTCAATCCTTCATGAAAAGAGGATGCTTGTACATCTGGTGAAAACAGCCATAGTTTATTTATCATGGTCTCTCACAAAATATGATTGAAAAAAATGTTGAAAATGGTTCCTGCTCTTCACCAAAAACAGTAACTTCTGGTTGTCCTATGCTTTAGCAAATTAGTGATTTTGTTACACTGATAAATTATAAACTCAAAAAATGCAGTTTTAGACCTATTTTATTTGGTGTTGAGAATAGTTTGTCTATTAACCATGAAGTTGTCCACGGATTTTATGTGTAGTTTATTTTTATGTGAAATAGAGGTCTAATTATGACAAATGGGTGTTAAGTTTATCAATTGAAGTCTAAAATAAAACTGTCTGGTCCTAAGATAGGCACTACATATTAAGTGAAACATTTCTGCTACCATTTATTGTGGCAATGCAAGCTATGGACTATGTTTGTCTTTGTATGTTTACAGGACCTGTCAGTCGAGACACAAGAAACAAGAAGAGAAATGTAAATTGATCCCTCCCTTTAGCTGAATATTTAATGTAGTCTGCAAGGAAGAAAAGCACAGTCTACTTTTCTATTGCTTTCCTTCACTTGCCCAGCTCTAAATCTCTCAAGGGAGGGATGTTTTTCGGTCCTGGTCACTAGCAGGACCCATTTACTGCAGGATCTTTGCTCCCCTATCTTGGCTTTCTTCCTGTCTCCTGAAACTAAATTTACTTCATTTTAGCCACCTCAAAGCAGACTTGTGTGTATATATTTTCAGGGAAATTTGATTGCCTGTATGGATTTTTAAATCAGTTTTCAGATCAAGTTCAGAAATATGTAAACTGTTGTGTTATTTCATCATGCAGGAGTGGAACAAATACCTTAGATGCTGAACATCTAATACTATAAAGTGATCTTTAAATGAGACAACTAGAATATAAATGGATTAAAGTGGCTAGTAATGGGAAAACAAGTACCCATTCAAAGTGCAGTTGGAAGAAATTTAAGACAACGAAAGTTGCATTATAAATTTATTCACACTTATTGCTGTGCTGAAATATGAGCCTGTATTCTTTCTTGACTTTGGCTTCCTTTCCATAAATTCTTTAATGTGTCTCTTTAATGTACTCACTATGTAATGCATTTATATCAAATAACTGTTGTAGGTTTGTAATTTAGTGTCTAAAAAGTTGTGATTTAATTGTGATCGACAAATGTGCACTAAAACCACTGTTCATTGATATAGAATCTTAACTGACCTTCAAGTAAATGCAACAAAACCTTACTGATTCTTTAAACAGTCCACAATTTTTAGAGTCTAATGTTATTTATGTTATTAGGAATCTTCAGACTTTAAACTTCATTTTTCAATATATCAACACAACATACTCTGCCTAATCACTAAACATGCTGAACTGACAGATTTATTGAATCCCATTGCTGCTTTATGAGCAGAAGTATATGTTAAACACAACAGCTTATTAGTTTTACACACTTAATTTTCACTGTAATATAACTTTTGACGTGTATTAGTCTTGTTTAATGTTAAACCGTCAGCATTTAAAATATAAAGTATATTCCAGCTAAACATCTCATTTATAAACATTTTATATTTAGTTTAAAATTGTTTTCATTAAACATAAGTGAAAGGAAATGAAATGCATGAATTTTTTTTAACTTTTCACACTTCTTTCAATCTAATGACACAATATAGTGTAATGGGTCTAACAAAACACAGAATGCATTAGTGAATCAGTATGAATGCCATGCCAGGCCAAAGATAACTGTTGTAGTCATAGATTTAATATACTTCTAAATTTACAACAAAACTGGCACTCAGTATAGCTTTATTTGTTTTTTTCATCTGTGGTGTAATGTATGCAATCTTACTCCAACAAATTTTAAACAGTGTGAAGTTTTTTTATGTATTGAAATACAGAGATATGCTAAATTACTTCATCTGCTTTTATTTAATAGAAGTGCTGATTAAACTGTGAAAATTAAAGAATGTTATTACTTTTATTCTTTGTTGAATGTGAACAAAAGACAGAATATTGAGGACTAAAGGTGCATCCATTCTATTGGCAATTGGAGCATATTATACGATAGCCTTTTTGATGTCTATCTGTTACCTTTTAACCTATTAGTGATATTTAACAACCTGAAACAAGGGCTGCATTTATATAGTGTAGAGGAATGTCTCTTTAGCACTCTTTGCAAAAGCACAATCAGCAAAGAATAACATTTTGGGAGGGATGAGCTAACATTTGATTAAGTGGTTAATTATACAGAAGATTCTAAAGGAGGAGACGAAGATGGAGAGAAACACATAATCTATTTTTTTTTTCAATACATGTGGAATGTATTTAAGTGTTCAAAAGTTTCTTTTTGTGTAGCTGTACTTACAAGATAACTTAATAAAGGCTACCTTGTGTAGAGCATATAAGAAACTTTCAGGTTATCTGTGCAACCACGAAGGTCCTGCCTTCTCAATCTTGATTTGACTTATTATTGTCACATGTGAGATACAGTAAAAACTACTGTTTTGTGTGCTGACCAGACAAATCATACCTTGCACATGTACATCAGGGTAGGAGAACAGAATGTAGAATTCAGTGTTACACCACAGAGAAGATACAGAAAAGGATAAAGTCTAATGCATGAGACGTCCATTCATAAGCTTGGTAACAACAGAGAAGAAGCTGCTATACAGTCAGAGAGTCATAGAGATGTACACACAGAAACAGACCCTTCGGTCCAACTCGTCCATGCCGACCAATATCCCAACATAATCTAGTCCCATTTGCCAGCACTTGGCCCGTGTCCTTCCAAACCCTTCCTGTTCATATACCTATCCAGATGCCTTTTAAAAATTGTAATTGTACCAGCGTCCACCACTTTCTCTGGCAGCTCAGTCCATATATGCACCACCCTCTGCGTGAAAAGGTTGCTCCTTAGGTCTCTTTTATATCTTTCCCCTCTCACCCTAAACCTACGCCCTCGAGTTCTGGACTCCCCCACCCCAGTGAAAAGAGTTTGCCAATTTGTCTTATCCATGCCCCTCATGATTTTATAAACCCCTATAAGTTCACCCCTCAGCCTCCGATGCTCAGGGAAAACATCCCCAGCCTATTCAGCCTCTCCCTATAGCTCAAATCCTCCAACCCTGGCAACATCCTTGTAAATCTTTTCTGAACCCTCTCAGTTTCACACTATAATCAATAGAGACCAGAATTGCATACAATATTCCAAAAGTGGCCACACAAATGATTGTACAGCTGCAATATGACCTCCCAACTCCTGTACTAAATACTCTGACTAATAAAGGAACATATACCATATGTCTTCTTCACTATCCTATCTACCTGCGACTCTACTTTCAAGGAGTTAATGCACCTGCACTCCAAGGTCTCTTTGTTCAGCAGCACCATTAAGTGTATAAGTCCTGCTAAGATTTGCTTTCCCAAAATGCAGCACCTCACATTTATCTAAAGTAAACTCCATCTGCCACTCCTCAGCCCACTGGCACATCTGATCAAGATCCCGTTGTAATCTGAGGTAACTCTCTTCGCTGGCCACTACACCTCCAATTTTGGTGTCATCTGCAAACTTAACAACTATAACTCCTATGTTCACATCCAAATCATTTATATAAATGACGAAAAGTAGTGGACCCAGCACCAATCCTTGTGGCACTGTACTGGTCACAGCTCTCCAGTCTGAAAAGCAACCCTCCACCACCCCTCTCTGTCTTTACCTTTGAACCAGTTCTGTATACAAATGGCTAATTCTCCCTGTATTCCATAAGATCTAACCTTGCTAACCAGTATACTCCTGATTATACTTCTACTGCCTTTATAGTCTTCTAAAGATTCATGGGGAACCTTGTAGAATGCCTTACTGAAGTCCATATAGATCATATCCACTGCTCTGCCCTCATCAATCCTCTTTGTTACTTCTTCAAAAAATTCATTTGAGTTCTTGAGACATGATTTCCCACGCACAAAGCAATGTTGACTATCCCTGATCAGTCCTTGCCTTTCCAAATGCATGTACATCCTGTCCCTCAGGATTCCCTCCAACAGTTTGCCCATCACCGACGTCAGGCTCACCGGTTTATAGTTCCCTGGCTTGACCTTACCATCTTTCTTAAACAGTAGCACCACGTTAACAAACCTCCAGTCTTCCAGCACCTTACCTGTGACTATCAATGATACAAATGTCTCAGTAAAGGGCCTAGCAATCACTTCCCTAGCTTCCCAAAATTTTAGGGTACACCTGATCAGGTCCTGGATACTTATGTACCTTTATGCATTTCAAGACATCCAGCACATTCTCCTCTGTAATATGGACATTTTCAAGATGTCACCATCTATTTCCCTTCATTCTATATCTTCCATGTCCATCTTCACAGTAAACACTGATGCAAAATTCTCGTTTAATATCTCCCCCATCACCTGTGGCTACGCACAAAGTTCATTTTGCTGATCTTTGAGGGGCCCTTTTCTCTCCCCAAGTATCCTTTTGTCCTTAATGTACCCTTTGGATACTCCTTAACCCTATTTGCCAAAGCTATCTCATGTCCCCTTTTTGTCCTCCTGATTTCCCTTTGAAGTATACTCCTACTGCCTTTATAGTCTTCTAAAGATTGACTCGATATATCCTGTCTATACCTGACATATGCTTCCTTCTTTTTCTTAACCAAACATTCAATTTCTCCAGTCATCTAGCATTCCCTACACCTACCAGCCTTTTCTTGACTCTCACCTGAGGTATGGTGACCCTCAGGTTTAACTCACCACCAGTAATCCCTCTCTAATAAGACAGCAGCCCTCTAATCATCTGAGACTACGGTGACTTGACTTTACAGCTTAGACGGAATATTTATGGAAAAGCAAATATTTTCAGAGATGGAACTTCAGAGGATTGCACAGTTAAAGACCTGTTACCAATACTGGAATGAGAGAAAGGGAGGTTAGACATGAAGAAGAAAGCCATTAACACATCCAATCATGAACCACAGTCTCCATTTGTTGCATTCCTTACAAAGGAGTTTCACAGTCTTCCTAATCTCCTGTCATAGGACAGTCCCACTTTCCAATGAATCAGTCTGGTGAACCTCTGCTGCGCTTCCTCAATGGCAAATATATCCTTCCTTAGGTTCTCTATCTGTGCTACAGGTAAGACGGAGATGCTGTGATGATCCAAGTAGCAGCAAAATGAGTTAGACCCAGAAAGCCAGCTGAGAGCTCTGAGATGTTCCAGTACATTAGATGGGTACCCATACCTGTGTGGAGTAAGTGAGGACTGCAGATGCGTGGAGATCAGAGTTGAGTGTGTGGTGCTGGAAAAGCACCGCAGGTCAGGCAGCATCCGAGGAGCCGGAGAATCAACATTTTGGGCATAAGCCTTTCAGGAATGATTCTTGATGAAGGGCTTATGCCCAAAACATCGATTCTCCTGCTCCTCAGATGCTGTCTAATATGCTGGGCGTTTCCTTCACCACACACTCGACACCCATACTTGTGTGCAAACAGCCTCACAATGCCATTGAGGTGTAAGATGCCAGTGAGCTCCAACGTGCAGTATTGTAAGTGCTGCCCTGCATCATGAGTGAGTCCTAAATGTTGCCTGAGGATATGGTGAGGCTGCTGCTTTGCTAGGGACAGCTTCTGTGATTGGGGGTGTGAGGGTTGGTATTGGGAACTGCTGGACAAGATGGGATCCTGGACAAGCATCTAGTGAGCTGCAGTCACCAATTACCCATGCATTTTGTGAACCAGTTTCCCTCCAGCGCCTGGAAAAATAGCAAACTGCCAATAAATGAGACAAGATTAAGTAATGATGCGATATTAATACATGCAAATAAGCCTGTTACTGCTCATGAGTAAAACTTTCCTGTCTCCCTTTGAAACCTTGAGTAGAGCATCAGACTTTTTAGCTCAACATCAAGAATCTCATTTTGTTCATTCTCTCCATATTTCCCAACTGATTCATCATTTCCCACATTGTTTTGAGAAAACTCAGCTCACACATATTCCAGCTGACCTTTACACACCTTCCAGTGCTGAGTTGAAGAATATTCTCACTCCTCTTTCACAGAGTAAAGTGACCCTGAAAATACTGAGAGCATCCGCAGGCCAGTGAGGGCAGGACGTGCAAACTGCCGATGGTGTGACCATTGACCTGTTGCATTCCACCCGACCTACCTTCCCTCCTCTGCTCTCTCTGCTTGGCCAGCCAGTTCATGTTCTCTTGAAGAGAGAGAGAGAGAGAGAGAGAGCAACACCACATTCCGGCCAGAGAGGTACAATCATGGGATTTGAGACTAGCATGTATTAGAAGGTGCAGATACTTTCTACTGCAAAGAACTCAGGGGCGAACATCGAAGAGATGACATACAGGGGAACACAGAAGGGCATGCACATATTGAGTTGTTTGGTGCATTGGCTGGCTTCCCAGAGAGCTCAATTGTCACTGTCAATGAGCAAGTTGTCTGGCTCCAAAGTGGCAGAGGACTTAATGCAAAGCTGGGAGCCTCCAGTTAGCCAATTCCATGAGAAAAACCTGTGGATCCCTGCAAAATGTAGCATGTAGCTACTGATGTCTCAGGTTCCAGTGTGGCATGGGCAGATGTTTCTGAGGCTTCAAGTGGAAGCTCAGACTGAGATATCTGCTTGTTGCAATAAAGGCCCAAGCCTGCTGTTATCATGATTGCGGTTAAGAATACGATAGGGCTTAATCAGGATAAAATGAAACCCCAAAGACTTGGAGGAAAAGCTGTAACTGAACCATAGATAATCTTTAAGGAGGAGATATTTCAAATATAGCATATGTTAGGGTTCAAAACAGGGAGACAGAATATGCTGTATTATAGGGTATAGAATGTGTGTCAGGTAAATCCTTCGAGCAAGAATCAGATCAAATACAAATTATGAGGGAAAGTGAAGGGGAAAATAAGACTGGGAAAGAGACAATATAAGAATAGAATGTGGGTCAACATAAAATACAAATTGTGTAGTAAGAAGTGGCAGGTATCTTATTACAAAGGAAAGGTTTGGAAGTGCAAGACATCTCCAGAATACTTAATAAGTCTCTAGCACCTGTGTTTGCCAGACAGAAAAGAATGCTTACAAAATATCAGTTGAAACAGAGATGCGAGAGATAACGGATAGGGTGAAAGAACAAACCACGACAAGCAGACCAAACACAGCCAGAAACCCTAACCACCTTACCATACATCAAAGAAGTTTCAGAAATGACAGCCAGACTACTAAGACCCCTCGGAATCCTAGTAGCACACAAACCCAACACTCTCAAACAAAAACTAACAAACTTAAAAGACCCAGTACAACCCATGGACAAAACCAAAGTCATCTACTAAATTCCATGCAAGGACTGCCACAAACACTACGTAGGACAAACAGGAAGAAAGTTAGCCACTAGGATACATGAACACCAGCTAGCCACAAAAAGACACAACCCTCTCTCCCTCGTAGCCCTATACACGGAAGAAAAAAACCCACCATTTCGACTGGGACAACACATCTATCCTGGGACAAGCTAAGCAAAGACATGCCAGAGAATTCCTGGAGGCCTGGCACTCCAACCACAACGCCATAAACAAACACATAGATCTAGATACCATCTATCAACCCCTCAGAAAACGAACAGGAAATGACATCACCACAAACCCCAGGAACCCCATCCAGGACAAACATATAAATAGAAAGCAGGAGACAACAGCTTCACTTCACTTGGAGGTCGCCACTGATGATGTTACCTAGCCAGGTAATGAAACGTCTAGATATCAAACCTACAGCTCAGCGAGCAAACCTACACCCCGAAAGTTGATATATAGAAGTTCTAGAAAGGTTGGTCATGCTTGAGAGTCGATAGGTCACCTGGTTTGGATGGTTTGAAACCCACAATACTGAAGGAATTGAGGGTGGAAATGATAGAAGAGCTTTCCATTAAGAATGTGTGCAAGGACAGTTCTAGTAACGACAAGTTGGGTCATTTAAACATCCATGTGGTAGGTAAGGTATTAGAAATAATAGGGGAAGGAAATCTTAGATCTGAAACATTGTACTGAATCTTCTGTGGAGAATGAGGTTCAGTAGTGAGTGTGGAAAATGAGCGTCCCTTTAGTTCAGGAGTGGGTTGGCTTTTCCCACACAGTTACACAGATCTTGACTCATTATATCTGCAGGCATGAGGTGAACCCTGTGACAGAGACATGGGCAAGTCAATGTCACCACCATTACCTGGAGGGGTTAAAAAGGATGCTGCCATGCGTAAAGGGAATTAGATTCCCTGCTAATCAGGAGCATCCCTCTGGCTTTCCCGCTGAACATTTTTACTCATCCACCCTTTCCCAGTGATCCTGCCTTCCTCAGCCAGACAGCTATCCACTCTTGGCCATCCTCTGTAGTCTGTGCCCACTGCACTGAGCCCTGTACTTAAATTACTTCCATCTGATCACAACCGTGGCATAACATAGGTGACTGCTCCCCAAAGAGGACAAAGCAGCAGTTACACACTCCTAAAGTCTAGCAGGTACAGTACCTCCCTTATAGATATTATCTCATCAACGTGTTCAGGGATGTTACTGCACTCCCACTTTTGGAGCAGGTGGGACTTGAACCTGGTACTCCTGGCTTAGAGGTAGGGACAGTACCACAAGAGGCCCCAGCACTCCTCATGTGGAGGTTGCAATCATAAAACATGCATTGTCTGCTCTTGGGGAACTTAAGCAATCAGAAAGGGCAACTCAATTCTAGTTAAAAATCTCACAACACCAGGTTATAGTCCAACAGGTTTATTTGGAAGCACAGAGAAGTTTGATGAAGGGAATGTTATGAATGTAATCTATATGGATTTTTAAAAAAATCTTCAAAATATCATGAAATGTTGGTCAAGAAAACTGAGACTAACGTAAGTGTAGAATTAGTGTCAGCTTGGATGAAACATCTTACTTAAAGACGAAATATGGTAAATCACAGTTGATATTAGCTTTCATACAACTGGGTGACAGTGATGATCTCCAAAATTCATTCATAGAGAGAGCGATATATTTTTATATATATTTATATATAAATATTTGTTATATATGTATATTTATAAGATTTATGTGTATATATATTTTATATATGATTTGGATATTGGTATAAAAAGCAAAACTTAAAAATATATTAATTTTATCAAACTTGGAGCAGAATGGGAAACAACTGCAAGTTTAAACTCAATCAGAAGTGTGAGGTAATACATTTTGTTAAGAGGGATAAGTATAGGCAATATAGGATTAACAGGACATTTTAAAGTGTGCAGGAACAAAGGAATTTGAATGTTTATGTACTGTATATAGATTGTAGGAGGCGGAGTACATGTTACCATAAAATGTAGGAGCAGAATGCCCTATCATTCAATGAAATCATGCTTGATCTGATAATCCTCAACTCCACTATTCTGCTTTATTCCCATAACCCTTGATTCCCTTACTGATTAAAAATCTATCTCAATCTTTATATACAAAACAGGCCTCTGCCATCAGGAATTCATCAGGTTGAACCCAAACAGAAAGAAAATGATTCTCCTCATCTCTATCTGAAATGGGGTACTCCTTATTCTGAGACTAAGCACTCTGGTCTTAGACTCTCCCACACTGGGAACTAATTTCCCTGCTAAGTCCACTAAAAATCTTATATTTCTGCTTTATTATCCTAAATTTAAAAAATACAAGGCCAAACTCCTCATAAGAAAGTTTTCTATGTTTGAAATCTTTTTAGTGAACCTCCTCTGGACAGCCTCCAAAACCGACATATCTTTGTTTAGATAAGGGAATAAAAACTGTTTGTAGTATTCCAAGTATGGTTTGACTAATGATTCATATAGTTTTAATAAGACCGTTCATTTTTATACTCTATTCCCTTGGAAATAAGGCCAACATTCAGTTTTCTTTCCCTGTTACAAACCGAACTTGGTTGCTAGATTTTATGATTCATGCATATGAACCCACAAATTCCTCTATGCTGCAACTTTCTGCAGTCTTTCCCTTCTTAAATAATATTCAGTTTTTCTATTCTTCTTGTCAATCTGTTAGACATGATTTCCCCTTCATTGATCCAATCAGACTCTACTTGATTGTATTATGTATTTCTAAATGTTCTGCTTTTGCATTCTTTGTAATATACACTAATATTTTTGCTATGATAAATGTTGAACTATCTGACCTACAGTTATCTGATTTTGGCTCTGTCTCTTTTTGAATAAGTTTTCCAATCCTCTGGAACTTTTGGAAGTTTTTTTTTATTCATTCATGAGATAAGAGTGTCTCTGGCTATGCCACATTTTTTGTCCAGAGGGCAGTTAAGAATCAATCACTCCATCTGGAGTCACATGTAGGCAAGACCAGTAAGGATTGCACTTTCCTTCTTTAACGGGCAAGGTGGCTTTTTCCTGGCAATTGGCAATGGTTCCATGGTCATCATTAGACTTTTAATTCCAGATTTTCATTATTTTTAAAGTTGAATTGAAATTCCACCATCGACCATGGCAAGATTTGAACCCATGTCCCCAGAATCCATTACCTGGGTCAATAGATAAATAGTCCAGTGATATTACCACTGGCCATTGCCTCTCTGATGACTACAGCCAGTGCATCCATTATCTCTGTAGTCATTTCTTTTAAAATCCTAAGATGGGACCCATCAGGTCTGGCAGGTTTATCAGCCTTTAATTTCATTAGTTTCCCTCATACATTTTCTTGAGTGGCAGTTATTGTGTCAATTTCTCCCTCATCCCTTGGGCCCCTTTATTATTATGCACCTTGAGAATTCTATTAATGTCCTGTACCATAAAAACTGATTCAAAATATTTATTTAACTTTTCTGTCATTTTATGATTCCCCATTTTTATTTCAACGCTCTCATTATCAAAGTAACCAAAGTTCACGTTGGCTTTTCTTTTCCTTTTAATATATTTAAAGAACCTCCAACTGTCCATTTTTATATTACTTGCCAGTTTGCCCGCATAGTTTACTTTCTACCTCTTTAATACCATTGATCATATTTTGTTGGCTTTTAATACTTCCTCAGACCTTTGGCTTACCACTAATCTTTGCCATATTATATGACTTTTTCTTGCAATTTGATACAATCCTTAACTCCGCTGGTTAATCATGGTCAGTTTATTATTCATAACCAAAATGATACAATGTTGCCATGTCCTTTGCTTTGTATGCCTACTTACTCCCTGGTCCTGAGCCCTCTCTCCTTTGATTAAATAGTTTAAAGCCTTCTGTGTAGACCAAGTTATTCAACTTACCAGGGCAGTGGTCCCAGCATGGTTCAAGTGAAGTTCATCCAACTGGAACAATTCTCCTTTACTCCTTTACAGGTGCCAGTGCCCCTTGTACTGAAACCTAATCCTCCCACACCAATCTTGAAGACACACATTTAATTCCTTAACATTATTTACCTTTATTAATTTGCCTGGAATCCAAAGTTGATTATCCTAGAGGTTCTGCTTTTTCTCCCAACTTTCAAAATCATTCAGCAGAACCTCCTTGTGATGCTCTTGGTACCGACATGGATGAGAACAACTGGATTCCTTCCCTCCCACTTCAAGACCCTCTGAAACCCAGTGAGGAGACATACTTAACCCTGGCCATTGGACAGGCAACACAGCCTTCTTAACTCATATTTGTAGTTACAGAGAACGGTACCTCCCTCCTAATTATACTGTCCCCTATCATTACTACATTTCTAGTTCTACCCAGTATTGATTATTTTCTCCCCCATTAATTATTGAATGACTAGTAAAGCATAAAAACAAGAAGTTAAAGTGAACTTTTAGAAAATTCTGGTTAGGTCCCAACTGGAGTACTACAGCCAGTTATGGTCACCAGACTTTAGAAATGATGTGAAAGTCCTTGAGAGGGTGGAGAGGAGTTTGACCAGATTATTCACCTTGACGCAAAGGATCTTGAAGTGGGACTTGATAGAGGAGTACAAGTTTATTATTGATTCAGATAAGATAGAAAAGGAAAACATGCTCTTATTTGTAGGTTATACAAGAACTAGGGGAAATAATATGTAAGGCTTTTGGCAAGAGATGCAGTGGAAATTGGAGGAAATATTTGTGGTAAAGGTCTGGAGCACTGTGCCTATAAGAGTGGTGGAAATGGAAACAATCAATGACTTCAGATGGAATTTGGATCAGCTCTTGAGTGAAATAAGATAACAGCGTAACAAGGATACAGCAAAGGGAATATGACTGATTAGTTTGAGTTATGCAGAGGGTTCCACCCATCCCCAGCATAAAAGTTCTTGGCAGGGGTGGGAGAATGGGAGATAGGTTGTGCATGCCTGCTTCCAGTTGGCCAGTTAACCTCATTTGAGTCATTAGCCAACAGCCTTTAACTATTATGAGGCAGGACAGCCATCCATCTCCAGGGAGATGGTCCACCTCATTGAGCTGCTGGCCAATTAGAGGCCAGCAGCTCTGCACCTCTGCTGCCTTGCTGATTTTGCAGGAGGTACAGGAGAAAGTGGAACAATGGGTGGTTACCCCAAAACACAATTAAGTCCAGGTCTTGCTGGGCTGGCAAGCTGCAGTCAGGGAGTCACGGGACATGTTGGAAATGACAGAGAAAGGATAGATGTGGGAAGGCAAAGAGCTCGAGGGCTTGGAATTGGCACAGAAGAACCAGGAATGCGGCAAACTCTTATTCATTGACCAGTAGCCCACAGGATTAAACAAAAAAACAGATGTTGCTCAGCAGGTCTTGCAGCATCTGTGAAGAGAAATCAGAGTTAACGTTTCGGGTCGGGTGACCCTTCCTCAATAGCCCACAGGATGAAGCCTGCCGGACTACACAGTATGTGCAGACCTCTCCCACTGTCCTTTAGATCAGAGTATCAGGACGGTGAAGCTTTTAGTTGGTCATTAATTGCCACTGAAGATGAACAACCCACCTGATGCTTACCTGATCACTGCCAAAATGATGTAAGGAGGAAGTCTGGCAACAATGACACTGCCCCTAATTTAAGAGTCCACCTTTTCCGTGCTCATTGGTGAATGAACAGCTTACCTGATCACTACCAAAATGATGTAAGGAGGAGGTCTGGCAACAATGACACTGCCCCTAATTTAAGAGTCCACCTTTTCCGTGCTCATTGGTGGTCTGTAAAATTCAACCTTCTAACTCTGCCTGCTTCGACCTGCACATGTCACATTCACAGCACAGTGCACAGGGACTGGAAGTTTACAGCTCTGGCACCAGATTTTTGTGGTCATTGTATTTTTGTGCATCATTGTTGTGGTGCCTTACTGAGCATATACTGGATGGAAGATGAATAAAAGGCAACCTGTCAGTCTCTTGAGACAAATCCAGTATGTATTTCTGTGGCAATAATGGTATTTTATTGCGGCCTACAAAGAGCCAGGCCTTAACTCTTTGTAAAGTATACATTGGAAAGCTAAGTGATACTTTAATCATTGTACAATGCATTTCCTTTTATTTCCACTGCTTGGAAATATATATTTTAGGGTTTACGATAATACAAACCACATCTAGAGAATATTGAGTGTTCTTGCATTCTACTTTTCAATGCAGGTGACATTCACAGGTAGCTGACAGGGCATTCTGCAAACAATGACATACTTAAAGAAGATCCTGATCTGAAAACATATTGATAAATTCCAAGTCAAGCTTTGGATTGATTTGAAGAATATAGCAAGATTAAACTGTCAGTTTGTATCTTGATATCTATCATTCCTGATTCCTGTCCAATATTGGCTTAACAAGTTAAATGTAATCAATATTTGAATTAAACTCCACCACAGAATAATCAATTAAGGCACCTTCTAAAAGCACTTCAAGGAAGGTTTAATTTTCATAATTTAGTTCCCTGTGTAGATAGTGTTTTGCTTTTACTTCAGTGGAATGAATGAGTTTGCTTGCAACAGATGTTGTGATGAGTGCACTAAAGAATCCTTCACGCATTAGGCTCAGAATTTTAAATGAACAAGCCCTTTAATGATTTACTCAGTCCATGCAGACACTTAAAAACTGACACTGAAACCAAGAAAAATTACTTAAAGGATCAGTTACATCTAAAATAATGGAATCAATATCAATATTTTCCCTGAGAATCTTTCTCCCTGATAAGCAAAATCTTTGCTTAAAAGGCACATTAAAATTTAATAGCCAGCCATGTGGTTTGGCAATTGATCATTTCTGGACAGCTGTTCTCTGCTGTGTTTTAGCTTAGTGCTTCTAACCATTTGAGTGTCATCTTTTAATGGCTCATTTTAAGGATATTTCGTCCCACTAGACCAAATCCTACTCAAACGAGACAAAATGTCAATTTATAAAGTGAGACTCAAAGTATTTTTTTGCAGAATTAAACTAAACAATAATAGCTATATATTAGGTGCCAAATAAGTGATGATTTGTTCCAGGTGTTCTTTTGTAAGTGGAAAAACATCATGACCTATAACTCATAAATAGCACAGACACAATCTGAAGATGTTTCACACCATTAATAGTGTAGCATTCAGTTTATTCTGTGCTTTTTATCTGTTATTGTCAAGTGAAATGAAGGTGGTCCTGTGAAAATAAGTCTGCAAAGACATACTAATAATCAGAAACCATCCAATGTTCATTGACTAAAACAGTTTCTGTACATTAACTGAGTCATTTTGCTATTGCATTTAATTTGATATATTTGAATTTCCATGACAATTCGCAAATAACTACAATACCTAGTTTTCGATTTTATAAGGATATATCATAACACTTCAAATTGATAATTTTATTTTAATATGAATGTTAAAACCAAACCAGGATGGTTTCTGATAACTTGTAAACTGACGTGAATGCTTCAGAATAAGGGGTAGAAATTCATACCCATTGTTTGTGTTTCAATGATGGCCAAAATCCTGCTTGAAGGCTCCAGACCCATTTGATCATGGGTCATTTTTGAAACCGTGTGAAACAACATTTCATACACATGCTTCACCAATAGTTGTCTGGAGCCATTAGATTCAGAACTTCATGGCTGTTGTGGCCTAACTAGCAGTCAGCAACATACTGTGAAATTTTATAGCAAGGTAATTATTTTATAAAGCCTTCCACAAGTCCATGGGAATGTCCATGGGCATCATCAGTGGTTAGCACTGCTGCCTCACAGCGCCAGGGACCCGGGCAACTGTCTGTGTGGAGTTTGCACATTCTCCCCGCGTCTGTGTGGGTTTCCTCTGGGTGCTCCGGTTTCCTCCCACAGTCCAAAGATGTGTAGGTCAGGTGAATT
Source organism: Chiloscyllium plagiosum (assembly GCF_004010195.1). NCBI lineage: Eukaryota > Metazoa > Chordata > Chondrichthyes > Orectolobiformes > Hemiscylliidae > Chiloscyllium > Chiloscyllium plagiosum. Next base: position 71,189,067 of record NC_057719.1, read on the forward strand.
GGCCATGCTAAATTGTCCATAGTGTTAGGTGGATTAATCATAGGTAAATGTAGGGGAATGGGTGGGTTTCTCTTCGGTGGGTTGGTGTGGACTTGTTGGGCCGAAGGGCCTATTTCCACACTGTAGGGAATCTAATCTAATCTAATCTAAACTGTACTCCTGAAGGTTACTACCAGGCTAATGGCTATGAGTATCATCTGCAATATACACGTACAAACCCTCTCTTATTCAGGTCATGATAGACCTCATAATGTAGCTTTCCAGAGTTCCTTTTCAATTCGTCAACCTATGACACCTTAGTTCAAAGTTTGTTCACTTCTAGTAAAATACCTAACTGTTTACTGGCTGAGAAATTCTCTCAGTTCTCCAGGTTTTAGCTTGTACTCAAGAACTCCTGTCTCCTTTTTGATAAATAGAAAAACTTACACCTTGCTCTGAGAGATTTGCTTTGTCTCTTCAGAAGAAATCTCTTTTTTTTCACCACCTTTTGTCCTGTCTACTTTTTTTTTGTGTCTGCATCGGTATGCTGATTGCCTTCATCATCCAGCTCCTGCAATAGGGTTATAGTTAACTCTCCTTTGTGTCTACTGTTCCCATTTGTTGCTGTCAACCATGTGGCTTCTTTCTTAACTTTTTTCCTATTGTTAGTGTGTCTAGGGCAAGTATCATCAGGTCACATGGCTCAGTGTTTCTTATTATAGAACGTAGACCAAAGAAAAGCACACCACAGAACAGGCCCTTTGGCCCACGATGTTGTGCCGAGGATTAATCCTAATGTAAAATATAATAACTTAACCTACGCACCCCTCAGCTTACTGCTATCCATGTGCATGTCCAGCAGTCACTTAAATGCCCCCAATGACTCTGCTTCCACCACCACTGGTAACGCATTCCATGCATTCACGACTCTCTGCGTAAAGAACCTTCCTCTGACGTCCCCTCTATACCTTTCTCCTAATATCTTAAAACTATGACCCCTCGTACCAGTCAATCCTGCCCTGGGGAAAGGTCTCTGGCTATTGACTCTATCTATGCCTCTCATTATCTTGTATACCTTGATCAGGTCTCCTCTCTTCCTCCGAGCTTATTCAACCTTTCTTCATAAGGCAAGCCCTCCAGTCCAGGCAGCATCCTGGTAAACCTTCTTTGCACCCTCTCCAAAGCCTCTGTATCTTTCCTATAGTAGGGTGCTCAGAACTGGACATAATATTCCAAGTGTGGTCTCACCAGGGACTTGTAGAGCTGCAGCAAAACCTCGCGGCTCTTAAACTTGATCCCCCTGTTAATGAAAGCCAACACACCATATGCTTTCTTAACAACTCTATCCACTTGGGTGGCAAGTTTGAGGGATCTATGTACTTGCATATCCCGATCCCTCTGTTCCTTCCTCCACACTTCAAAGAATCCTGTCTTTAATCCTATATTCAGCAGTCGAGTTTGACCTTTCAAAATGCATCACTTTGCATTTATCCAGGTTGAACTCCATCTGCCATTTCTCAGCCCAGCTCTGCATCCTGTCTGTCGTGCTGCAGCCTACAATAGCCCTAGATACTATTGACGCCGCCTCCAACCTTTGTGTCATCTGCAAATTTACTAACCCACCCCTCAACCTCCTTATCCAAGTCATTTATAAAAACTACAAAGAGCAGAGGCCCAAGAACAGAGCCCTGCAGGACCCCACTCAACACTGACCTCCAGGCAGAATACTTTCCATCTACAACCACTCTCAGCCTTCTGTCAGCCACTCATTTCTGAATCCAAATAGCCAAATCTCCCTTTATCCCTTACTTCCTGAGTTTATGAATGAGCCTACCATGGGGAACCCTATCAAATACCTTGCTGAAGTCTATATACACCATATCCATTGCTCAACCTTCGTCGACCTGTCTTTATACCTCCTCAAAGAACTCAATAAGATTTGTGAGGCACTCTATGACTCTATGACCTGCCCCTCACAAAGCCATGCTGACTGCCTTTAATCACACTATGCTTTGACAAATAGTTATAAATTCTATCCCTCAGAATTCTTTCCAAAACTTTGCTTCTGGTCAAGCCTGTATCCAAGCTCCTCAAAGTTTTAATTCACAACAAGGTCCCTTTCCTTAGTGAAAACTGAAGCAAAAACCTCATTTGGGGCTTCCCCATCTGCTGAGACTCCACGCACAAGTTTCCTCCATTATCCCTAATCAGCCCAACCTTCTCCCTGATCATTCTCTTATACCTCACGTATTATCTAAAGAAATGTCTATTGATCCACTTTAATATGACATAAAATCTTAAACTTTTTTTTTCAAACCTTCTTCAAAAATGATAACAGGTTCCATAAATCTAAATTAGCATTTTTCCTTACTGTATTGCCTTCAGGTCAAAGATCAAGTGTATATGTTTCAGCTTCTATTAACCTGCTCTGACGACGTTCCAAGTAGTTTTGTGCCTTTGTGTGGAAATCTACATCATTCAGCCTTTCCACTCAGTCCCACCAAGCCCACACCGAGTACACCAGAGGAGGTAGCTAAATTTGGGAAGGGAAAAATAATTTAATGATTGTGCTAAATTCAAACCCGGAAAAAGAGAATAATTCTACACCTATCTACCAGTCAATGTGAAAGGAATTCTTGTTGAATGCAGCACGGACAACAAAACCATTTAATTGAATAGTAGGTAATCTTTCTGATTGCTATGTGATCCACTTGATAGATTTTTCTTAAACAAAAACCTAAACAATAACATTTTGCCGCTCTGCATGTTATTGGTCAAAACAAAATATACAATACAAAGGTCAATCTTCTAAACTCGCTAACCAGCTTTTCTTCATGACTTATTTTTAAGAAAATGGCAATGATGTAAAATGAGATGAAGATGAATTCATCTGGAGAAAATTCCTAACAATTAATCTATTATGTTCAACTTAACAATATAAGGAAGGTGCCTGGATTGAAGGGTTTGAGCTGTAGGAAGAGACTGAGTAGGCTGGGGTTGTCTTCCCTGGATAAAATCATGAGGTGCATGGATACGGTGAATGGTCAAGGTATTTTCCCCAGGATACGGGAGTCCAAACATAGAGGGCAGAGTTTTAAGGTGAGAGGGTAAAGATTTAAAAGGGACCTTAGGGGCAACATTTTCACACAGAGGGTGCAAAGAATGAACTGCCAGAGGAAATAGTGGAGGCTGGTACAATTAAAACATTTAAAATGCATCTGGATTGGTAAATGAACAAGAAGAGTTTAGAGCAATATGGGCCAAATGCTAGCAAATGGGACTAGATAAAGTTAGGATATCTGGTCAACATGGACGAGTTGGATGGAAGGTTCTGTTTCTATGCTATATGTCTTTGTGACTCTATAACTCTATACCGTGAATGGTGCTACAAACTGCAAGTCTTGTCCAAAATTCAAGTATACAGTGGTATAACTTTTATGTGATTCATTTTCATAGTCATAAGAATATGGGCAATGTGCCATAAATTTCTAACATGCATTCCTAATAGAGAAGGTTAATTTTAGGAAACATGAGTACACAGACTTATTCACTTTGTTAAATATTGCAGTTCAGACCAATTTATTATTTGCAAGTGCCCATTGCCAATTGTGAAGGCTTTTAGGTCAAAAATCTGGTAAAGATTTTGTTGTTGATATAAAACATCACTTGCTTCATACTGCAGAGTAACTCCTTTCTCCTTTTACTTCCTCGAATATTAAATAGTTTTGTTTTTGACTAGATTTTCCATTTTATATTTGCTCAGAGTAACAGTGATTATTGCTGTGTCACGTGTATTTTTCTACATCTGCACATCTCACAGGAGGTGAATGAACTGAGATCAGCTTTCGAATGACTTGCTCTGATTACACTTGCCCTCCCAGCTCACCTAACATGACTGCAGAGACTTGTAGTGATAATGTAGTATTTATCAAAGATGGGCTTTTTAAGTGGATCAATACATTCCGTCTTAGTCAGGGTGTTCAGGTTTTGAAGCCCAGAATAGCTGACACAGTGGTCATACTATAGTGGCTTGTGGTAAAACATTCCACACTAAGCTATTTTAATGTGCTTATCTCAATCAATAAGGTTAACTGCATTTGCCAGCATTAGGGTCAATAAAATGTGTACTTGTTCAATACCAGAGCTCACTTCAATATTAGTTTGTACTTCCAAGTGAATCTTGCCATCATGATGCTCACCATAGAAAATGCCATTGCATAAAAGATGAATTTTGTCAGTTGAATTTCATTTTTATTTTCATAAAAAAGAGCCAGTGTACAATCAAGTGCAGTCTCTAACATTATTGCTTTGGGATTTCTTTGCTGTATACTTGAAGACAAATTTAATTAATGAGTATTGATGAAGGGCAGTGTTATTTTATGGAGTGATGTTAATTCATACATGGAAGTAAATAACTCACTTGGTTTTAATTTGATTCAAATGTATTTGTACCTGCATTTTAGTCTTTCTGTGTTCAACACAATTTGTATCCATTTTGCACAAGAGTTAAAATTGGACAGTGAAAATGCCAACTACAATGAATGTACTGGGATGTAATGTAAAATAGTTTGAAATTGAAGAATAATCCTACATTAACCCTAACCGAACTGTGATACTATTCATTTTAATGCATAGCCAAAGATACTACAATTCAATAAACATTTGAATTAAATATTTGAATAAAATTTATAACAATGAGCTGTTTACAGCAAGAAATATATTTCTCTTTCCATGAGTTGTACAAGCACTTCTCCTTGAAAAACGTTAAGACTATTTTGTGATGGAAAAGATCAGAGCTCACCATTCAGTACTCTTATAGGTGCTCCAAGACTTGTCATGAGCATTAAGGCAGCAACTTGATGCTGTTATCTATCTTACCCAGTGTGCTATCTTCTGCAGAGGATCTGTGACCTGTAAAAACAAGGCAAACAAATGTGCACTCCTGCATGCGATCAGATGAGGGCTGGAGTTCAACAAAATTGACCAATTCAGACCAAAGAATGTCCACAGGACATTGGGAACCAGGGTTTGCCAACACTGTGGCTAGGGTCGTGTTGGTGGTTGTGTGGAGTTGTCACAGTCAGGTTTATGCCTAAAAAGCAACCTGATTAAGAGAGCGGAGAGCAGTTAAAATCAAATCATTCACTTACCACCTCCACAAGGGGTGAGGAGCTGGAGCAGTGGTAGTTTTAGGAGAGTTGGCATTGATCTAAGGGATGGAGCATTGATCTATTTGTGGCAAGCTATTGATCTTGCGAGGGGAATGGATCTCAGGGTGCTGGAGAAGATGGGATCTTCAGGAATGAGGGCGTGGGAATTAAAGACCTGGGTTGGAGAGAGGTTTGAAATCCTGGAGTCTCAAGGCAGGAAAGTGGAGGCTTTAGAAGTAAGTGGAAGCCTGAATTTGGACTGGAGATGCAAGAAGGGGAAATCAGAAGATATAAGAGCAGGTTTAAGGCCTGGTAGGTGGGAAGTTGGAGTTGTTTGAAGACCTGAGGACAAAAACAGAGACCTCAGGAGGGGTAGGAACAGGTGTAGCACATTTAAACTCTTGAACATATTCCACGATTTAATGAGATCATGGTTTACCTGTGACATGACTACACCTGGTGTAATACTTTATTCCATTCCCTTTAACTAACAAATATCGATCTCAGTTTTAAAATTAACAATTAATCAAACATCAATAGCTTCTTGTGGAGAAAAGTCCCAGACTTCAACCAACCTTTTTTTTGAGAGTGTTTCCTGTATTGATTCCTGAAAATTATGCCCTAACGTTTTTCACTATGCCCGCTAGTCCTTTACTGCCGATTTTATTTTCCAATCTGGTCTGTTTGCTGCCCTTAATCTTGAAAGCTTCAATTAACCTGCTAAATTCTTGGAAATACAATTTGGCTTTTTCGATCTCTCTTTTAGCTTAATCCTTGGAGTGCATCTCATTTAAGTAAAGTAATACTGCACTCCCTACACACACCCCCAACTCTTCACAATAACTCCAGGTGTGTGGCTTGAGCAGGGATTTATACAGCGAAGCATACATTCTACACTCCCCTACTCTCAACTTAGTCATCTAGATATATTGGCCAGCATTTTATTCATCTTTTGGATTATATTCTGTACCTCCTCTTAGCATTTTAATAATCTGTGTATCTGGTCCCCAAGTTCCTTTGAACCTCCAACATTTCTAGCTTTTTTACTATGTTGAAAGTTACCCGTTCATTCCTCGCTAAAATAAAAATTCCGTCAGGGTTGTGGTCCCTCAGATCCATCTTGAAGCATCCAACATTCCCAGTGTTCTGACATCAACATTTAAACATCAGAAGACCAATGCCACCACCCTTCTGATCAATGATCTCACATTAACCTATTGGTTTGAAGTATATTTGCCATTCACCAAAATCTATCAATGTGTGGTCTCTTTGTAACTTCAACTCACACCTTTATTACTTAAAATACCACTTATCTTTGGGCAAATATGGATATTTATCTTGCTGCCCCATCATCTAATTTGCAGTTGAATACAAGGAATTGTCAAAATCCTGTTAGATCCTTCTAGGATATTGCCAGTCGCATCCTGCCACTTGTATGGGATCCTTCTTATTTGTATCCTTCCACTCAACCAATTTTCTAACCAGGTCAGTGGTTTTCCATCAATTTCATAAGTTTCAACTTCAGCTAACAGTCCCTAATGAAACACTTTATCAAAGGATTTTTGGAAGGTCGCAGTGATAATGTCTATAGACATTCCTCTCTTGACTATCTTAGTCACCTCTTCAAAAAAGTCAAAACCGTGCTGCCTGTCTCTGACCATTGAAAATGTTCATGGTATTCAGCTAGTCTATCCTAATTACAGATTCTGGAAATCTCCGAAATAATGAGTTAGCTTACCTGATTTACCATTACTTGGGTTCCCTCTGTCAACTTTCTCATCACTGGCCTGAGGTTTGATCAGAGAGCTGGAAGGGGTGTTGCGAGGTGATAATACATTTACCTCTTGATTCAACAGTCCTGTTATTTCTTTTGTTGCTGGGTTTCCCAAAGCTCAGGAACTTAACAACAATACAAAAGTGTGTGAGAACATTGGCTCCCTCCTAACATTAAAGACACTGGATCTTCATAAAGTTTTTCAAGACTGGCTTTGCATGGAACTTGAGTGATACCATACCTGGCATAAATCTCAAGCAGTGTGAGCCTAGGTTCTGGAGTAAGTCTCAATGTGTTTGGCTAAACCTACTCAGCAATCATGTTCTAAACGGTAATAAAACAAAGAACTGAGATGCTGAAGATCTGAAACAAAAACAGAAGCTTCTGGTGAAACTCAGCCAGTCTGGCTGCATCTCTGTGAAGAAAGCTTTGAATCCGTTGACTCTTCATGAGAACTGGATTTCTTCCTATTTTCTCCACACACATCACACACCAAAGGTCAATCAGTCTCTCTGTGCTAAGCCAGAGTCTGCTTTTCATTAATGTATAAGTGGTGAGGTAATAAGTGGAACAAAACAAGATACAATTTTACCGGCATTCTGGAAATCCAAACATTCTTTTTGGAAAAATTTATATACACAGCATAGAAATATCCATTTTACCAAGATCATTATGCCAAAGGTGTTAATCATCTCCAATTACCAACAATGTGCATTAATATGGATTCAACTGACATTTTTAACATTATGTTGCCTTTGGAGCAAAATTTTGAGGATTAAGAATGAAGAAACAAGATGATTCAGAAGAAGCCCAATTGTTGGGAAGGTTCTTAAATAGTTTTCTGTGGTCTATTCACAAAAGGAATAAAGGAAGAGGTCAAGAAAGCAAATACATTTGTATTTCTTAGTGGAAAATTTTCAGAAACTGAGAACTGCACTAATGAACTGTGCCAGTAGCAATTACTTGCTGGAATTTGATGATCTGGAAAATGAAAGCGTGATTCCTAGTGAACAATAATGCAATTAAATAAAGCTTTGAGACATCCCATGCTACTGTGTGATCATGAAACATGCAGTGGAATTTTCGGATGCATGTCACATGTTTTTTGGATGTTACAATTGCCCTCAGAGGTCGAAAATGATGCCTGAAGTGCATCCACACGTATTTTTGATGTTGGTCACAAAATATTGAGAAGAGTGTTAGAACACATACATCAGTGAGAATTGGAATTACATAGATTAGCAACATCATGATGTATTTTGATATATTTGCACTCCCTAACAGCGCTGTGAGTATCCATACTGCATGAAGGGCACTAACGACCAGCTTTTTGAGGATAATTTGGGATCGGTAATAAATGCCAGCCTAGGCAATGGCATTTCAAAAGAAAAACCAAAAGATAAGCTTGATGCCAGCACTGCCAGTTTGGAGCTCAGTGTGCATCAGGAAAGTAACTAATATAATCAAAGATCCTTCCCACCCCGGTTATACTCTCTTCCATCTTCTTCCATCAGGCAGAAGAGATAAAAGTTTGTGTACATGTATGAATAGATTCAAAAATCGCTTCTTCCCTGCTGTTATCAGGCTTTTGAATGGACTTCTCAAATGTTAATGTTGATCTCTTTCTGCACCTTCTCGACAGCTGTAACATTATATCCTGCACTCTGTTATGTTAACGTGATACAATTATATAAGTATTGTCATACATGTTTGTAAAGCATGTATGACAACACTTTTCACTGTACCTCGGTACACATGTCAGTAATAAATCAAATCAAATCAAAATCTTAATCATGCACAGCAAAATACACACTCATCACAGGAAGTACTTCTACTCACTCTGTTTAGGAAGTAGATTAGTTGCTCACTGATTACTTCTGAGGGTTGTTAGATTCTACAAGCCTTTGGTGCTTCCTAACACTCTTCAAAGTTTCTCCAATCCTTTGGGCATGAAATGGCAGTTTTTGAAGGTTTGAAAATTATTCCCATAAGCCTTTGCACAAGCCAGTTGCTCTGGGGCATGGCTGCAGTGGTACACATTGGACAGCGGCACAGATAGAAGAATGAGTAGAGGTGATACAGACTGGGGGAAACCATTGGAAGAGGAAGGAGGTAAAAGGGGGAAAATACCCTTAGTAATTGATCAAATCTGCCCAGGTTGTACTCTCAAATCTCTGATCTGGTCCTGACTGAAATCTGCTACCTGCTGAACCAGAGCAAGGCAAGAACCAATCTGCCTGCAGTTGACTTTCATGTTTCCAGCTCCTTCAATTTGGAACCAGAAACATTTGTAATTTCTCAGCATTTGCCATCCACTGTTGTATAAGAAGAATCCCTAATATTCCCTGTTCCTCACGAGATAAATTTATTTCATTCTCTCTTGCAAGAAAGCAGCTGGCATAACAAGCACAGGGCTTTGCTTAGTCCTGGATTGTGTCAAGCCTTTTCAGCATTGTTGGAGCTGCATGCAACTATCTACTAGCAACTACTAATCACCCTTGCATTGCAGGTAGAATGACTATCAAGCTCTGAATACTGGAAGCCTGCTCACCAGCAAGTAAGCCAAAAAGAATCAAGAGAACAGAACAGCTGTCTCAATCTGAGTGTGTTCAACCAATCACAGTCAAAAAGACAAGGACAAAAAACTTAATTCAACCTGCAAGATTAAGACTCTCAAAAGCCCTAGCTTGACTATCAGTATTCCCTCTCTATTCTTCACATGTGATTCAGGGACTTATGTATGTCTTTTATATCTGTTCTTTTGCACTCTGTTCTCATTTCTAGTCTGTATTATATTTTTTATTTCTTCTCATGTTCGGTAACTGATAATCTCACACATTTGTTCACTCAAAAAAGCCTGCTTAAGTTGGTTGATTTTAAAACTTCAATTCATTTGGTCTGGGAGGAAGGTATCCATAAGGGAGGGGATCCTTTGTAAATTAATATGTTGCAATCAACCAAGGCAGGGATATGTACAGAGGGGTTCAATCCTCCTCACCTGGGAACTTTGTGGTATTTGTACAATTCATACAATTTGAGTTATCCAATCTACAACTATAATAAATTGAAAAACATTGCCTAGGGTCTGGCCCTAATAATACTGCAACTTTGATGTAGTGAATCATCCTGAGGTACTTGACAAAGAGACAGAAGTTAGGCAGAAATTGACAGCAATCCAAAGAAGCATAACTTAGAACAGCTGAACAAAAAATGTAGCTTTTAAGGAGCACCTTAAAGGATAAGAGTGGGAGGGCAGAGAAGCCAGTGAATGAGCAATGCAAGTGAAACACAAATGAATTATTTAGCATTTGAGTGATCATATGTTTCCAGATTGGACAGCTCTGGTTATATACACCCTCTAGGTTGTTTCACCTGTGTTATAATTATTCTCCTTTCCAATCTGTCCTACATGATCTCAGAAAAGAAAGTTTCATTATTTGTATTGAGCTTTCCATAAAGTGTATGATAAATGCTTGTTCTGCTGAAGCCAGCTAGAATTCAGCTAACTCCATCTCTAAATTTATAGAAACCACAAAAAAGTATTCAGACAACGTATATGTTATACCACAGAAATTAAATAACTTCCTGGGGAAACATGTCCAAGCCTGCTCCACTGATCACAATTTCAGTGAGTATAAAGACTGGTGGACTGGATCCACCTGGTTAAATCCCTTGCAGGAAAATATCAATTAATCTTCTTCAATAGAACTGAAGCATGAGTAATCCTCTCGTTAAATTGTTTGACCCATTCTTTTTGTAAACAAAAGAGATGCAAAAAACTGATTTGTCTTTCCTTGTTTTCATGGCGAATCTTCAAGAGGCTTAAGCACAACCTCTGGACGCTCTCAGTTCTTTCAGTCAATGGTCACTAATGACTGATTTAAGGCAAATGCAATTAAGACAGATAACTGCTTCTAAGGAGCCTATTGTGAATGTGCACATGCATGTATTTTTAAGAGTGTAAACGTACCTTTATCTTTTGGAAGCATCTTGGCAATTAGCTTTTGGTAAGTTGGTGATGGCAATGAAAAGTCAAGTACTGTGTCTGAACCTTTAATAGATCTTGTTTATTCCGTGATTGAAAATCATGAGAATGGCAGTGACAGACATAGAAATAACAACTTACTTTGAAGTCATTTATGATCTCCATCGATTTGAAGCTGCGCCTGAGGTAGAAACACGTCTGAACCTTTTCAGGCAAAGAATTGATGGTGCAAAGGCAGCACATGGCCAATCTAGGAGGCCTGATGTGAAGCCAGTCCAAGCTCTCGCAGGAGGCCTCATAAAAATGAAGTGTATGACCTATCACCACTTGTTAGTCTGCACAAGCAGCTCTCTTATGTTGCAACTTCTTTCAGGGGACCTATCTCACTAATGGAGACCTGAGTTAAGTGCTCAGTAATATTTGGGCAATGCTAGACAATGTTTGGGATTCATTCGTACCATTTATATCCATATGCTACTGCAGGTAATAATACTCTAGCATCATCGCCTGCCTCTCAAAGGCAATTTGGAATGGACAGCAATGCTATCACATCTTCATCTCATAAATAATTAAAAGAGATAAAGTAACTAGACAGATTAAGCTATTTCAATGTTAAGATGGGCTATCAAAACATTAAGATTAACCAAAGATAGAGACATAGGATCTGGTTAACAAAGACCTCTTCAGCAACCAACCATCAATAGTACACTATAATCATATGAAAAGATACAATTACAAAGCACTTATGCCAAATGTAGCCATTTTCTGCTGTCAACCTCCCCCCACCCCCCCCCACCTCGCCCACCACCACCACCAAGTTGGCCTGTATGTACACATACTGCATCAGACACATAGGAGGAATTATCTGCAGTAAAAGCTGAAAATGTGAGACAAACTCAACAGGTCTACCAATATCTATGGAGAGACAAACAGAATTAACATTTCAAGTCCACCTCTTCTTTGAAACTGAAAATCAGTTGGTGTTTGGTCAACTGCCTGGAGGCAGACCAGGGTCCAGTGCTCCAAGCAGGCTTGGAGGACCTCCCACTTCTGATCCAGCCATGTTCAATGTGTGGAAGGGATCCTCTCTATTCTGGAGACCAAAGTGCTAAGGGGTTTAAGTAATTTTAACGCATTTAAATTTTTTAATATTAATTTCTGTTTGGAAGTTTACTGATGAAGAGAAGGCACCTCAAACTGAAGATTTCCTCTCTCTCTCTCTCTCTCTCTCCCTCTCTCTCTTCCTTGCTTGAAAATGGCAGCCTGCTGCTACTGCAGTGTTAATGGTGTCTTATTGGCCATTCACCTTTGAGAGCCTGTCCAAATGATTGACAAGACTCCCTTCTTCCCACAATTGGTAAATTCAGGGAAAATCACTGCCCAGTGCCTGCCCCACATGTAGTTTGGTGTTCTGACCCCCATTTAACCCCAATGCTTAGGCCGAAAATTAGAGGGCAAAATCCTGCCCACCAATTTATGCCAACTGATGTGTTATTCAGTCTACAGTCTCATATGCCTGAGGCAACATTACAGGAACAAGTTTGTGACTGGATAGCAATGTTCTAATTTTCATGATGACCTAGTTTGAGTGACCCACAGCACTCAGTGACATACTCAGTCTTAATGTATTGACTGATTTGAGTCTACCTGATGTTGGGATCAGTGAAATCAGTCTCAACCCAATAACTTGATAAGAGAAAACCACAACACAACATGTCAGTAGGTGAAGGCGGAGTCAGCTCAGCAAAATTAAAGCAATGCTTGACTGCTCTGCGTTATGATGTTTGTACTGAGCTTTTGCAGCTATGTCAACAGATAATCACAGTGCAACAAGCACATTAAATAATCACACTGGCACATGTTTTAGAGCTTTTGTGTTAATTATGCTATCATTAATCCTTTCTAGTATTGCATATTTCACATTTTTTGTGGTTAAACATCTATTATTAATTTGACAGTTCATTTTTTTCCCAAGATATCATACATAAAATTGAATTTCACAAATATTAGGATTACATTTCTTAACAATATGAAAATGTTTAAGTTTTCTTTAGCTTGTAGTATCTACCAACGCAGTTTGTAAGAGGTGGTTTTCCAGCATTTGTGTTTCATGCTCCTTCGTAATTAAATGCATTGTCCTAACAAATTAACATCCAATGCATTCAAACCTTGTGGCAGGGGGAGTGATGGAATGGGAAGTGGAATAAAGGGGGTGTAACCACGTCCCATGGAGTCAAGAATTTATAACAGGCCATTAAGTAGATTTGTGAGTTCCCATCTTTCCTTGTGACTTTTCAAGAGCAGTCATCAGTTTACTTCCTGACTTAAAACCCAAATCCCAGCTTTGTTTTGCACAACATTTCCACAATGCATTGCCCACCCCCCACTGATAAAGAGCCATTCAGCTCAGAACTCCTGGAGGAGCAGAAAACATTCAGCTTCAACCGAAAACCAACCAAATGTACCTGCCTGCGTCTGTTCAGTAAGATTTATATTAGATTAAAAATGTCTCTTCATTATTTTATCTTCATTCACATGTTTGCTAACAGTTTTCACAACCCTATCACAACTAAATCCCAAACATCTACTCTGCCTCAGTAGCTTAATTAAGAAAGTCTTTGCTTTGTATGAGTTAATATCCTTTGATAAGGGATGATATGTAATAAGATGAGTTTTGAACTCAAGACTAGCCATCAAATGTTTTCCTTTTTCAGTATAAATATGTTGCTGTGTAGTATAACCAAGCCTGAAATCTAATCCTGGGTCTAGGCTGAATTTGTTAAGATGACAATGAGTCTTTAATTTGTCTTCTATAATTCCAAAACTCTGAGATCATTTACATATAATTCAGCAGACCTTTGACCTTTCAAATAGTGAAGCATTTTGACAATCACAGTCTTACTCCATTAAAATAAAACTGTAAAATACAAGACAGTATTCAGTTAAAGACTCATCATCAGAATAGAACATCCTTTCTCTTTGTAGTACTCAGACCTATTTTCACTTAAGGATTTTAACAATGTCCCCCACTTTTTGTGCTTTGCATTTGAGTTCTACTTCTTGACCACTGCAGAATTTGCTAAGTATTCCAATCTTTCATTTTTATTTCAAATTTCCAACATCTTCATTTTTTTCCCCCACTTTCATGCTTTTTGCTTAGCTTACAATTTACAAACACCCTAGTTTACAATTTTCATCTCCTTTCTTCTAAATAACATTTTACTGCTTCTTAGGATGTTCTTTGGATCCCGGTATATAATATATAGTTCTTGAATTTTACAAAAAGAACGTTTGTTAAACTTTTGACACAAAACTGTACCCATCACTGACTGAATTGTTCCATTTTTGGCAAAACTCTTTTATCAAGTGAGATTCATGGCACCCAGTCCGCCATCTCCCATGAGGACATTTTTCTTGTGATCTTCTGCTTTTCAGCTCATTGATTAGCCAATGATGCTCTCTGATGCTCATCTCATCAAATTGAATGTTGTGAAAGTTGGAAGTGTTTCTTGTGACCACCACTATGTGACATTCATGGTTATGGCAGCATATTTGAACTGTACTTCATATACTGCGAGCCACGATTTGCCCCTTTACAACTGGCTGGTGCATTGCTATCCCCAAGGAAATGGCCCAGAAACACAAGTTTTTCCTTCCTTGGATTTGAATGTACTGGTTAATGGGATGGAGGAAGTGGTTTATCCCGCAGACCAGCAAAGGAGGACACACCACCAGACAAAACTGGCCCAGGTTAAGATAGTCTGGATCAGTGCAGGGTTTTGGATGAAATGTAACACTTTGCAGTGTGAAGAGAGGGGTTGTGATCTTCTTCACTCTGAAAGGATAAGTGCCACCATTTTCTCACTGCTACATCACACGCAAAATGTCATCACTCATTCTAACTCCGCACAGCACAAGACCACAACCAAGGCTCATGGACTACAGTACTCACTACTGAATGCATGGTGTCCACACAGTTGCTCTCTCCAAAACTATTAACCTATCCTGCTGTCTGCCTTTCCTATACACTCACGGAAGCATCTTATATCCTCTCCTAATAAAAGCAAAAGACTATGAATGATAGAAATCTGAAAAAAAAATGGAGAACTCTGGAGAAACTCGGCAGATCAGGAAGCATCTATGAAGAGAGCAACAGTTAAGTTTTCATTCAAACATGAGTCCTCTACAGAATTGAGTTAATTGAGTTGTGGACGGGATTAGATTTTTGAGGCATTGATGCAGTTTCTGAGGTAGATGTACAAGTTGGACAGACTACATCTGAACAAGAACATCCTCACGGGGAGGATTTCTAATGCTCTTTGGTTGGATTTAAACTAAATTGGCAGGGGGAATAGGATCCTGGCATGTAGTACAGAGGACAGAAATGCTGAGATGGAATTAGAAGTTAAAACAGTAATGGATGAGTCTGGAAAGCAGAGAAAATATAGGCTCGGTGAGAAGTGCATTTAGCAAAACTAAATGGAATGTATTATCAGGAGCCTGAGGAATAAGACAGTCAAGCTGAGGGTACAAATTGGCCCATTGAAGTATGATATCATAGCTATGACCAAGTTTTGGTTGAATGGTGGGCAAAATTGGCAGCTCCTCATTCCTGGAAGAGTATTCAAACGAGATGGAGAATGGGTAAAAGAGGAAAGTTTTGTAATGTTGATCAAGGAATCAAGTATATCGGTGAGAGCGGATATTATCTTGGAAGGATCACCAAAGAGAGTAAAAAACATAACAGAGACAAACAATTTGTTCGATGTTCACTGAAGGCTTGCAAATACTCAAGGAGAGATACAGAATCAAATATGAAGTCAAATTTCAGAGTTCTGCAAGAATAATAAGGCTGTAATAGTGACAAGTTTATCTACCCAATTTTAAACTGGGTTAGTTTTTAGTGTGCAAACTAAGGATGAAGCATAATCATACAGTCATCGAGATGTACAGCATGGAACCAGACCCTTCGGTCCAACTTGACCATGCCAACCAGATATCCTGAACTATTCTATTCCCATTTAACATAGAACATAGAACATAGAAAAATACAGCAGTACAGGCCCTTTGGCCCTCGATGTTGGAAAACAGCCCCAAGTGCCTCAGCCTTTCCTCATACGATCTTCCTACCATACTAGGCAACATCCTGGTAATTTGCCAGCATTTGACACATATCCCTCAAAACCCTTCCTATTAATTTACCCATCCAGTTGCCTTTTAAATATTGTGATTGCACCAGCGTCCACCACTTCCTCTGGCAGCTCATTGCATACACATACCACCCTCTGCGTGAAGAAGTTGCCCCTTACATCACTTTTAAATCTTTCCCCGCTCATCCTAAACCTGTGACCTCTAGTTATGGTCTCTCACAACCCAGGTAAAGGACCTTGTCTATTTACCCTATCCATGCCCCTCATGATCTTATAAACTTCTATAAGGTCATCCCTCAGCCTCTGACATGCCAGGGAAAACAGCTCCAGCCTATTCAGCCTCTCTCTGGAGCTCAAACGCTGCAACCTTGGCAACATCCTTGTAAATTTTTTCGGAAACCTTTCAAGTTTCACAACATCCTTCCTGTAAGAGGGAGATCAGAATTGTACAAAACATTCCAAAAGCGGTCTAACCAATGTCCTATACAGCCACAACATGACCTCCCAGCTCCTATACTCGATGCTCTGACCAGTAAAGGAAAGCATATCAAATGCCTTCTTCACTATACTATCTACCTGTGACTCCAATTGCAAGGAACTATGAACCTGAATTTCAAGGTCTCTTTGTTCAGCAACACTCCTCAGGACATTTCCATTAAGTGGATAAGTCCTGCCCTGAATTGCTTTTTCAAAATGCAGCACCTCACGTATTTCTAAATTAAAATCCATCTGCCACTCCTCGGCTCATTGGCCCATCTGATAAAGATCCCATTGTACCCTGAGGTAAACGCTGTCCACTGCACCTCCAATTTTAGTGTCATCTGCAAATGTACTAACTGTACCTCCTATGTTCACATCCAAATCATTTATATAAATGACGAAAAGCAGTGGACCCAGCACCAATCCTTGTTACACACCGCTGGTCACAGACTTTTAGTCTGAAAAGCAACCCTCCACTGCCACCATCTGTCTTCTACCTTTGATCCAATTCTGTATCCAAATGGCTAGTTCTCCCTGTATTCCCTGTGATCTAACCTTGCTAACCAGTCTCCCATGGGGAACCTTGTCGAACAACTTACTGAAGTCCATATAGAACACATATATTGCTCTACCCCTATTAATCCTCTTTGTTACTTCTTCAAAAAACTCAATCAAGTTAGTGAGACATAATTTACAATGCACAAAAACGAGAAAATAGAGCAGGAAATTAAAGGCCAATCAGTTTAATCTCAGTGGTAAGGAGGTTATTAAAAAGAAGTCTAAGGAACAGAATAAATCAACACCTTGAGAGACACGGAATAATCAAGGATAGTCATCCTGGATTTATTGAGGGAAGGTCATGGTTGACAACTTTGATCAAATTTCTTTGAAGAGGTAACTAGGATTGTCGATTGGGGTAATACATTTGATGTGGTCTACTTTGACTTTAGAAAGGCTTTGATAAGTCACATTATAACACATTAGTCAAGGAAGTAAGAGTCCATAGCACATTGGATCCCAAATTGCATGAGAGGTAAGAAGCAAGAGGGCGACGGTAGGGGAGCTCTGCATCTGTGACTGGTGATTTGTTTCCAGTGGGTTCCACTGAACCAGTGGTGGAGTTGTCGCTGTTTGTGATACACATTAACGATTTGGACTTCAAAGTATAATCAAGGAGTTTGCAGATGACATGAAAATTGGTAAAGTGGGAAATAATGATGTGCATGGCCTTAAACTGCAGACGAATATCAACAGACTGTTCAGGTGGACAGAGCAGTGGTAAATGGAATTTGACCTGCAAAGGTGTAGGGTATTGTAAGGAGTCCCAACAAAGTATGAATGATAGGACCCTGGAAATTACCAAAGATCAGAGGGATCTTCGTGTGCATATTTGCAGATTCCTGAAGGAGCAGGAAGATAAGATAGCTGAGAAGGCATCTGGGAGACTTGTCTTTTTTAGCCAAGGCATAGAATAATGCAAGAGCAAGGAGGCTATGCTGAAAATTAATAAAATGCTAGTTAGGCTGCAACTGGAGGACCACATGCATTCTGGTCACTAGATTCTAAAAATGTGGTGATTGCGCTGGAGCAGGTACAGAGAAGGTTTACCAGGGTACTGCCTGCACTGAGGATCTGTGCTTTGAGTAAAGGTTGGATATCTGGGGTTGCTTTCCTTGGAACAGCAAAGGTTAAGAGAGGACCTGATAGAAGTGTATAAGATTATGAGGAGCGTAGTTAAAATGGACAGGGAGGTACTTTTTCCATTAATAGATGAATAACCAGAAAACGCAGATTTCAGGTATGCTGTGGAAGGGTGAGAGAAGAGATGAGGGGGATTTCTTTAACCCAGAGGTCAGCGGAACTCACTGCCTGAAAGAATGGTTAAGCCAGAAACTCTGGGAACATTTAAACAGTATTTAGATGTTCACTTGTGTTGAAGCTTGCATGACTATGGGTCAAAATCTGGAAAATGGGATTAGTGTCATCAGATCACATCTTGGACCTGTACTGGATGAGCCCTTTGACTCCCTGCTTGACTGTAGTGTCCCTTGAGTTCACTAAGGATTGGACTTCTTTGACTTTCAGACAAAGCCGGGTGGTTGAAGCACATTCACTTTGTTTGCTGCATAAGCTGCTGACGCGTGCTGTGGATTTAAAACTAATATTAGCACAGAGCCATATAAAAACATGTCCTCTCTTCTATTCAGCCCTCTGGACTGTGACAAGCTGCCTGCCTCTCCTGCACTAAAAAAGCAAAGCAAGCCAGAGAGCTTGGCAATCTCTGAGTAAGTGAGCTGACTGCAATAAGATACATCTAGTGCAGATGTATGAGATGTGCATATGTTCCTGAGCATAAAGTGATCTGGGAATTGGTCTGAAAGCAGCCATGATAATTGCTGAGGCTGCTGTATTGGGTGATGTACACTTGTGACAATGAATGATGAAAGATGACTGTGTTTATTGAGCATGCACAGAAAGGATGGTGAAGGTGAAGTTGGCTGAAGGCCTGAAGAAGCAAACAGCGAGCTGCTGTGACCAGTAACCACCCTGGCTTTTGTGTCAGGCATGGAAGCTGCATAGAACTGAAGTGAGATTATCAAATAATAAGCAAGTGCATAGAAATAAGGCAGTCACCATCCATTAGCTCAATTCAGAACCCACAGTTTGAGCCCAAAGAGTAAAATCAGAACTTTCTTTCTCAATGTTAAGATTATATCACTTTCATTGTATTTTCCAAAATTTCTCTCGATTGCCAACCCTGATGCCTGGAGTGGGAAATTCTGCCCATTGATTCTTGGCTTCGACCTATTATTCTATTTGTACAAAACATAGGTATGGCAATTTCATCAAGGTGCTTTCATGTTTAGTTTTTAATGTTTCTGTTTGTTGCTTTCTGCAACTGAATGTTTATTTAGTCAGGCCAACATTTCCTATTGAGTATTCTAATTACAGTACTTTGTGGCAAAGCTGCAGATCACATTAACATCAATAATTCTTTATGGCTGATCTGATTTCCTCCAGAGATGAAAATTCTGCATCAACATCAGAATGATCATTTACAACAGTTTTAACATCTGTATTTATCATCATATTAAGAGATGGATGAGACTAAATGCAAGATAGCTTCAGGAAAGGTACCGATTATATAGATAAGGACTGGGATATGGTTCATTTCAGAAGAACCTACTTTTGTAGAACAAAACAGCTGTTCAGAAAAGGAGATAGTAATATATTGAGATGTTTAAGGTGCATTCATTAACTCAAGGCACATGTCTCAGCTACTTATGTGAGCATATTAAAAATCTAAAAGTTACCTACCTAACTTAGTCGAAATAAATAAGTTAATTTCTGCAACATTAATAGTCTTGAATAATTACAGATATAGCTATTAACACTGTTAGAGGCAGAGGTTTGGCGTAGGGGGAGATGAGTAAAAAGAACAAGCTTTTGGATTTTGGGTTTGTCCACATCCTCCCGTCAGAAGAGGCCACAGATTGCAGGTGAGATTGTTAGCTGCTGTTAGGGAGTTCGAGACGGTGGATGGATGATTTGGCCTGTCTGTGCTGGTTCCTCTCCAGTATGCAAGAATTCTTCATTATTCTGAATGAGCTAATAAGGTTAGGACATGGAAATATCACTGCAGCAAAAAAAACGTAAACTCTCCTGAGCAATCAGAACTTTAATCAACAGGCACTCAACTGATTTTCTGCTCTGTAAGATTCTAGACAAGGCAGCACATCGAGTGAATGCATCATCACAGAATTAGAAACTGAGTGCTGCAATGAACAACACTGATAGCTGGAAATGGATTTGTAACTTGGGAGAGACGTTTTTGAAATAGTGATGATGTTAAAGGGGTAAATGCATTAACACCTCTTTATTACCTACTCTGCAATCCCTATTAGCTATGTATATGCATGTGCTATTCTCCCATGTGATGGAGAGAAACTATATGGCAACAATTCCCACCATGAAAGTCAGAGCAAGTACCTGGCAGATCCAGCTCACCACTTGCTCCTCCAGACCTGCAACTTGCACAGCAGTCTCTAACATCTCAAGGCATGCTTCATGGGCAGTGATCGCTGGTGTCCTTTTTTCACAGAGTCGGCATCAGACATGCACCAGCCTCACGATATCATCATGACACACCTCTGACCCACTCAGAATACAATTGCCCCCTCCTCTCTTTCAGCTTGCAGAGCACTGTCACCTCAGTCAGGCCACTTTGCAGGGTCAGCACCCAGGCTAAACTGAAGCAGTTCATCAACTTTGCCCACAACTTCCACCCCACCCTCAAATTGCCCCAACTCTTCTGCTATTACATCGATCACTGCATTGATGCAGCATCTTGCACCCAGGCTGAACTGGAGCAGTTGATAAGCTTTGCCCACAACTTCCACCCAGCCCTCAAATTCACTTGGACTATCTCAGACACCTTCCTCCCTTTCTTGACCTCTCCATTTTCACCTCAGGCAATAGTCTCCAAACAGACTTTTACTACTAGCTCACAGACTCCCATAACTACCAGACTACACCTCCTCCCCACCCAGTATCCTGCAAGAACTCCATTCCATTCTTCATCTACTGCTCTAACACCGCCTCCCTAAACACAATAATGATAGAGACCCCTTATCCTCGCCTACCACCCCACAAGTCTCCGTGTCCAATGCATCATCCTTAATCAGTTCTGCCAACTCCAACTCGACCCAAACACCAACAACATCTTCCCTTCCCTGACCCCCTTTGCCCTCCATAGGAACCATTTCCTTCAACAGTTCTTGATTTGTGCTGCTCTCCCCACCAACACCAACCCTCGAGCCCACACCTCCCCCCCCCCCCCCGTACCTTCCCCCGCCACCGCCAAA
>NC_057719.1:71211104-71216858 GCF_004010195.1 Chiloscyllium plagiosum
AGTAACCTCCCATGCCAACCTGCAACCCTCATCCTAGCCTCTCCCCCTACCTTCCACACCTCTCTGTCACCAAGTGGATTCATCCCTCCTATTGGCAAACCAGGTCGTATCCTCTACCTGTCTTCACCTATCCCTACTTCACCACCCTGCCCCCTGCCACCCCCTTTATTTGTAGCTCCTCCTACACCCACCCCCAGTCCTGAAGGAGGATCACACCTGAAATGTCGACTTCTGCACCTCCTGATGCTGCCTGGCTTGCTGTGTTCTTCCAGCCTCCTGCCTGTCTACTGATCATGGATCGTAGCATGGTGCATCTCAGGACCTTTAGCTTGCTGTCTTAGCCCTCAATCACTTTGCATCTACTGAGACACTTTATGTCATCTCTGCCTTGCCTTTACTTTTTGCACTTTGCCACCTCATTCAGAATTTACTGCCTCACTGTACTTAAGTCTTGTCTTGTCCTGCCTTTTAATTCATTATGTTCACCAACAATGACCAGTCAAGGGTGGAGAATGTTATGTATGGAACTTTGCTGCGTAAATGTCACATATATTAAGTTAAAGTCATTCTAGTCCAAGATAGGACTGCTCTCTCATTAGAGAAAAAGAGACGACTGGTGGTGAATTTAACCTAAGGGTCACCACATCATACAACATGTTGATAACAGCTTATGCTGCAAACAACTAAATGTGCTTCAGCCAAATGACCATGTCTCAAAGATATATTTGTGAAACTTTCAGATAAATTTGATTCAGTACTTAAAACTCCTTCCCTCCACTCAGTTCAGTGACATTGCTAAAGCACGTAACATTCCATTGAAAGAAAAGTGTATATAAAGGGGTAAATTTAATCATTGCATTCCCTACTCGGTTTTAAAAGGGTAGATGGATTGAATAGTTGGAGAAAAAAATTGCAATATTTTAATCTTCACATTCCCTTCGAGCACAACTTCTTAGGTTCAAGGCTGATCATTGGACTTACCCCATAGCTCTCGATCAGTCATTGATTATAGAGAGAAATTTCCCTTCCAAAAGTATTGTACTGTGGCATTTTAATAATGATTTTGCAATTATGTTATTAAGTATTCAGTTCTAAACACATGGCTTACTGGCTTAAACCTCCATTAATGGGGTTTATCGAAAATTTGATAATTTATATCGTGTTAAGAACTATTACATTTTGCAAATAGAGTCAACTTTTCTGACTCTGCCAATGTTTTAATTTGTTGTGGCATTAAACTTCTATTTACTCATGGAACAGACAACATATGATCTTACCACTACAACATATAACCTTATTTAAACCTTTTGCCAAGTGATTGGGAAGGTAGCTGTCTTGTTATTTGTTCACAGGGTTTTCTTGACATATGATGGAAGAAGATGTGATTGAGAGCCAAAGATTGTCACCCTCCTCTCTCGTGGCTTTTCAGAAACAAATACCACTGTCAGATATTCCAGGTTTCTGGCACTTTCAGGTGAGAACTTTCTAAGTGGCACATTTATCTGCATTGTGGTTTATGGGGCTGGGAGGCTTATTCACATTGAATTATGTTAGGGTTTACAGCACAGAAACAGGCATTTGGCTCACTTGATCTATACCAGAGTTTATGTGACAAATGAGCCACCTCCCACTTAATTCATCTACCCTATACAGTACACATATTCTTTCTTTGTTTAGCCTTCCCAAGAAACTTATCTACACTGTTCACCTCCATCACTCCATATTGTAGCAACAGTCATAGTCTACATTTCTCCTGAATTCTTTTATTAGTAACTCTACTATTTATGACATGGTCATTCTTTCTTTCTTGCTGTTGACAGCGTAAACTGTGGTCATGATCGCTGACCTTTAACTGGTGGGCTTAATTTGTTGGTGATGAAATAATGTTCTTTTTAGCTGCAGTTCACCAAATTACCAAAAAGAAACATATTTCATTTGCCAATTTTACCTTTGACATCCAAAAGATCACTGTCTTAATAGAAGTTGTACTAATTTTATGCATTCATGTTCAGTAAAAAGCATTTTCCTTTTAACAAACTGTGAAAAGAAACTGAGAGCAACTGGGAATCTCTTGATAATCGAACCAAATGACTTTTATTTCATATTTGTATCCCTGACTGATATTGATAGTAGAGATATAATAAAAGTAATCTTAGCTATCAGCTTTGGCAATTTTAGAGCAGAAGACAAAATTCATTTTAAAGAAACATAGAACTTTAAATGAAGAAGTCAGAATTAGTGAACTCGTAAAGATCAATGTTAATACTATTCTTAAATAAATGTAATTCAATCAGCAACTTTTCAGGAATGCAACTCTGAATATTCACTCACCTTTTCCCATAAATGATGTGGAACATTTAACAATTTTCTCACTGTTGGTGCAGGAAGCTTGAATTTTGTAAGACATGGTTTGCTTTGTAACGCAAAAAGGGCAAAACCTAAGATTTGAAGTTGTGCCAGAATAAAACAAAGCAGGCGTATCATATTGCTCCCACTTAAACAAGAGCAAACATTTCTGCCTTTTATTCCAACCAAATGCGTTTATAACTGGAAATGCCCTACATGACTAAATGAAACCAAAGTTGTATGTGTTTATGATTTGTTGATTTCAACCTTCAACTAGTTCAGAGTTTGAACCTACGAGTGCAAAATTAAACTTGATAACATCTTATTGTGAAGTAAATGTACTGTTTAAGATAATTTAAAGCAAATTTGGTAAGGTTATTCAATTATTTTATTGTTGATACTGCTAACAAAAAAAACAGAAAAAGTATCTATTCACTTGTTTTTTGTACAGTACATGGATAGCTTATAACCTCACTTTAATGTAAAAATTCACAATTGATTCTCTACAGTGTGGAAACAGGCCCTTCGGCCCAACCGATCCTCCTAAGAGCAACCCACACCCCTCTGACTAATGCACCTAACACAATGAGCAATTTAGTGCTGCACATCTTTGGGCAGAAGCCCATGCAGGTACAGGGAGAATGTGCAAACTCCATACAGTTTTTGTAAAAAATGTGCAAACTCCATACAGACAGTCACCCAAGGCTAGAACTGAACCTGGGATTATGAGGCAGCAGTGCTAACCACTGAGCCATCATGCCACCCTTGAAGCAGAGGATATATATTATTAACTAACGCGGCTGGCACAGAGCTTCACCCACAAGGAGCATGTATGTGGATTTAGATGTTGCAGAGACAAGTCAACCTTGCAGGGTTTTCCACCCATTCTTGAAACTTTGCATCAGGATCCAGATTTCATAAAAAAACAATATCTATCTTTCATGTGGATTGAATGTAATTATTGATTTCCAGATACTGATTTATACCTATAGGCCAATGCAAATTTCAGCTATTCCTCTGTGAATATTTTCTGAATTATGACTTATGAAATTAAATGTTCCTATGTCAATTTGGTGCATGAACGTGGCTATCTTCCACGGTTCAGTATAAGAATAAAATATGCAGGATTACTGAGGATCAGATTACAATCTCACTCTTCACCTTCATTTCTTTTATTAAGGTTTATTTGAGCTGTACTCACTGTTGAAAATGATACCCCCAATATTGAGAGGCTCCATTGGCAGTGCAGACTGATGAAGATTCAGGTCAGCCCTCATTTGTGGCACCTTTCATTGTGTGACAGGGAAAATAATCAGGCAAATGGGAGGAGGAGAAACAACCAGGCGAAATCTAATTTCAATACATAAATTATCCTTAAAACTAAATTTGGCTTTGAAAATGTTGCCACGAAATCAGGACTTGCTTTTGAATATCATTTTTCACAGAACGTCCCAAAGTGCATTACAGCCAATGAAGGACCTTTGAAATGTAATCATCGTTGTGAAGAGACTTCTTCTGTTCTTCCATAAGTGCCTTTTTCTCCACAGAGATTTTTTTTGCCAATATCTGTTGTTTGTAGTTGCAGTTGAACTTACAGCAGTAAAGTGTAGCGGATGAGAATTGCTTTGAGCACTCCTGTAGCACTACTCAAATTAGATGACAAAAATCATATCACAATGTCCAATGATACTTGAGCAATGATGTCCTCAAATGTCAGTCAGGGTCCAACAATTCTACCTGGGTCAATTACATGAGACCTCTCATTGCCAGTTTTGTTTCACAGAAGAGGTTATCAGTGAACAATGCCAAGTGCTCCAGGAAGCTCTCCAGGCAACATCTACAAAAAGAGATTCATTCACGAACCTGTCTGGGAAATCTGTTACATCAGCCAGTTTGCTGCCCACTGTTGTAAAAAACATGGGTTAAATTAGATAATTCTCAAAAATAGGTTTGGGAGTCTCAATCCCCAATTATCTACACCCATTTGATGAAATGCAGTCAGCACAACAACTTCACGTTACTTGCTTATTGTTGTGATCTCTGTATGATGTCAGTCATAACTGCACTGCTGATTGGCTGCAGAGAGCCAATATTGTTATTTGCCAATGCTATTTAGGATTAACCAGCACTGCTGGAAGCAAGCATCTATCTTTCACTTTGGGAAGTACATTTTAGCTGAAGATGGTACTGAGAATAGACTGTGAGAGCTGAATCTGACAGAAAGATGAGACGAAAGGCTGAATATGGGGGACAGATCAAGCACACAATTTTCAGATGATGATTCTGAGGTCTTTGTGGAGGTGATGGAAAGATGTCAAGTTCATCCTGCATCCACAGAGGGAAGGAAACCCTCCAGATTGATGCTTAGGAATATGTGGAAGCAGAAAACATTGAAGATCAATGTCAGGAATGCAGCATAAAACAAAGGCCCAGATTTTCACAAGGCAACAAAGACGCTGAAGGTGGGCAGGACCTGGATGCTGAAGTCCCACTCCTGCATTCAACAAAACTAACCTCTCATAGTTGGAGAAAGGGGGAGGTGAAGTTCAGCAAGGTCATTTAAGCATCATGTCGAGTTCAGACAGACTGCAGTTTTGCTGAAGCAAAGGCCTTAATCAGTTGTGTGAGGATCATGAATTTGTGGAAGAGACATAAATGTTCTAAGAATGGAATACATCTGCATAACCATCATGATGTGAAGTCATGTAAATCTTCAGTCTTTTAAAAATGAAAACTGTCAATGAGAGCTCATAGTCTGATTGATATTTTAAAGAGTCTATTGAAGGAGCAGCTGCCTTTGACGTGACGTATGAATAGCAATGTGTTCTCATAAGAGATTAAATACAAGACTTTTTGAAAAATATTTGAATATGTTTTGAATAGGTGTTTTTTTCATAGAAAAATCAACTCTTTACAGTAAAATCTATTAGATTTTTAGAACGCCATTTTATTTCATCTTCACATGGCTGCTGAAATCTGCCCAAGTTGTAATCTGAGTAGAAAGTGAGGTCTGCAGATGCTGGAGATCAGAGCTGAAAATGTGTTGCTGGAAAAGCGCAGCAGGTCAGGCAGCATTCAGGGAACAGGAGAATCGACGTTTCGGGCATAAGCCCTTCTTCAGGGGCTTATGCCCGAAACGTCGATTCTCCTGTTCCCTGGATGCTGCCTGACCTGCTGCGCTTTTCCAGCAACACATTTTCAGCTGTAATCTGAGTAGGTTGGCATGAGTTGTAATGAAGCCTCATGGTGGTACAAAGGACCATTGCATGTAGCTGATTGGGTATAAGATTTCATGCATAAGCATGGGATATAAAGAGTGATGGATAATGTGGATAGAAGGGGAGGGGCATGAAGAATGAGGTCTAGAGAACCTTAGACTTTATAACATAACTGTGACAAGGTCTAGAT
>NC_057719.1:71217358-71257048 GCF_004010195.1 Chiloscyllium plagiosum
TTTGTACAAAGTTGTATTTGACTGAAAGCTGAGTTGATGTGATCATGAGCTCAGGTGGATGAACAATTCAGACTTCATTAAAGGTGATAATTACATGTGGATGAGGGCTTTTTGGCTTGACTTTAACTTGCCTTCAGACTTAACACCTCCAGCATGGATTTTCTGGGGAACTGATCAGTACATGGGGATCTATCAACTACAGATTAACTACACACCATGAAGGTTAACTTCTGTCAACTACAGTGTCAATTCTCTCTGGAAATGTTTAGCAGTGAGTACTCGTTCCCAGAGATGTTTGGAACTATCAGACAGTTAGGGGTGGATGAAGTCCTGGATGGTTTCGAAAGCAAATCAAAAGAGAAAACATTGCTACCATCCACAACAGCAACAACAACTACCTGAATACATTGCTGCAATGCCTGAATAGTTCAAAAGCTTAGCTGTGATGAAGAAAAATGCAAATATTCATGCTGCTCCTCCCTAAGTTCCAACCGAGTACTTCAACCCAGTGAGTTCTATTTTATTGTGTGTATGGGTCCTAACCATAGTGATTGTAATGGGGTCAGCCAGCTGGACCTCATAGAATATGAGTTCCCTGATTGGGGCTGCCCACTTATGGGCGGCACAGTGGCTCAGTGGTTAGCACTGCTGCCTTACAGCGCCAGGGACCCAGGTTCAATTCCAGCCTCATGCAACTGTCTGTGTGGAGTTTGCTCACTCTCCCCTTGTCTGCCCGGGTTTCCTCCGGGTGCTCCAGTTTCCTCCTACAGTCCAAAGATGTGCAGGTTAGGTGAATTGGCCATGCTGAATTGCCTGTGGTGCTGGGTGCATTAGTCAGGGATAAATATAGGGCAGTAGAACGGGTCTGGGTGGATTACTCTTTGGAGGGTCGGTGTGGACTTGTCGAGCCGAAGGGCCTGTTTCCGTACTGTAGGGAATCTAATCTAATCAACTTGGCCCAGTCAGGGAGCCCTGGTTGATGAATATAAACAGAGATACTGGCGCTCTTTTGCCTGATTCTGTATGAGGCAGTACTATAATTAAGGACTATTTGCATGTAAATAAAAATGATTTGGTGACAGTATACCAGTCTCTGTGGAGTTATTTCACTAAGTTTAGGCTCCCAAATACTACTTTTCTTGAGTTCAAGGCGCATTCCTTAAAATGGTTTGTTTACAACAAACTGGAGACCCATATTCTCTTTGACTCTGGTAGAGTCTCTGCCTCTTTCTAGATCACCCTGCTTGATCATGTGACACAGACATCATCATTACATCATTGTACATTATGACAATGTCTTATTATTAGATTAGATTAGATTACTTACAGTGTGGAAACAGGCCCTTCGGCCCAACAAGTCCACACCGACCCGCCGAAGCGCAACCCACCCATACCCCTACATTTACCCCTTTTAACCTAACACTACGGGCAATTTAGCATGGCCAATTCACCTGACCCGCACATCTTTGGACTGTGGGAGGAAACCGGAGCACCCGGAGGAAACCCACGCAGACACGGGGAGAACGTGCAAACTCCACACAGTCAGTCGCCTGAGTCGGGAATTGAACCTGGGTCTCTGGCGCTGTGAGGCAGTGCTAACCACTGTGCCACCATGCCGCCCACCACCTTATTATGTAAGAGATCCCGCTACATGTTGAGATTTGTCATGAAACAAGTGAAAGGGTGAGTTTAACCCTCAGACAAAAATGAATGGAAAACTTAATTTCATGCATTGTTATAAGTAAAAACTTAACAACATAATTTTTACCCCTGCTTGATCAGTGCAGAATTCACTATTTTGAAGTGATGGGAAGCATCAGAGGAAGTTTTTGTATTGCATCACTGATAAACATGTGGACATTTGACAAGGAGTTCGATTGTCAAGTTTCACCTTTGTAAATAATGCTCATTAAGCTTATTAAGCTTATTGATTTTCCTTGATGGCTGAGTTGGCTCTGAACTTTGGAGTCCATGAAGATCCTGCTGAAGGATGTTCAACTTGCAACTCTACCATTGAAACAAGACAATATATGTGAGATATTGCTGAGGGTGGAGGTAAGGAGGAGAATTGTAACTGTTGAGAAGTAGTAGCATTTTGAGTGGAATTTCTAATACCATATGCCACACTGCATAACTACTGCTTTGTGTAGTTTTAGCAAGGCTCTCTGATCTTTATACTTCTTTCTCTGTGAAATAAAGGCAAACATTCCATTTGCCTTACCTATTACCTGCTGAACTTGGATGCTAACATTTTCTGATTTATGTCTGCAAACCACCAAATCCTTCTATTCGTTACCTATTTCCTGTCTTTCTACACCTAAATAATGTTAATCTCTTCTTCTTGCCAAAGTGCATAACATACATTGTTCTGAAGGTGTAGAGGTATATTGTACCTTTAAGAGAATTGAAAAGCTAGCAAAGACTTAGAGAAGCACAGAGAGTCCAGAACAAGGTAACAACATAACACTTGGTCGAAACAACTAACTAGAGCTATGTTGCCTGGATACAAAATCAAATTCAAATTTGTCCAATCAGTTTAAATTATGGCCCAAGATACCAAACTCCAATCAAGTTTAAATTTAGTATTTTGACAATATTAAAACCAATTAAATGATCCAATGTTTTGGGATATAAATATCAGACATTTTGAATAGTTAGCCAGAGTGGCAAAGAGCAGTTAGCGTCAACAACTAGAGACACTGCTTGAAGAAAGATCTGCTCTCTTAAAGAGACCTTTATCGATCAAAGACCTGGGCAGGATCCCATAGAAGAAGAAAAGAAGATACAGGAAAATCTACAGAGGATACTCAGCAAAGCTGACTGGTTTTCAAACGAGATTTTTTTTTTGTAAATCATAATTGGGAGTTTTATCAGACTAGTAGAGAAGAAGGTGAAAGATAGGGTTAGAGAAAAGAGTTGTGAATAGTTGTGAGTGAATTATTCTCTGTTAGACTTAAAGAATAAAGTTCTTAAATTTTTTGTATTTTAAATATTGATTTTGGGGATAGCTTTTTGCCTCTTGAATTTTAACAGATTACAGCATGGAATGACTCTTTTCTGTGTGTCTGGTTTAAATTAGCAGAGGAATTTACCCCATGCTGTAACAGTTTGGGGGCTCATCCGGATTTAACAATTTGGGTCTCGGATTCGTGATTTGAACAGGTTTAGACAGATCCAGTCTGAGATTTGGGCAGATTTGAATAGATTTTTGGGGTATGAAAAAGCCCAGTAGATTTAAACACTTGCAGTTTATTATCCGAGATCTTTAAATAATACGTAGGTGAGATAATTTGTTTAATTTCAGTGACTTGTGATTGATTAAATTAAAAGTGAGAGAAATGGCTCTTAAAATTGCAAGTCAGGCAGCATGGAGATGGAGAAGTCAACATTTCGGGTGGAAACCTTCTTCAGGACTGGGGGGTGTGTGTAAGAGGGGCTGTAGATAAAGGACAGATTACAGTTTGGTGAGGTAGGGATAGGTGAACACAGGTAGAGGGTACAACTTGGTTGGTGGATGGGAGAAATGAATCCATTTGGGAGCTGGAAAGAAGGATCAATCAGAGGAATGGAAGGGTGCGGGAGGAGGTTGCTGGGAAGGGAATTGGGGGGGCGGCGGGGATGAGAGTGGAGTTTCTTTGAAATTGGAGAACTCAATGTTGAGTCCTCCGGGCTGTAGGCTGCCCAGGCAGAAGGGGAGGTGTTGCTCTTCCAAATAGCTGCCGGATTCGCTGTGGCAATGAAGGAGGCTGAGGATGGTCATGTCGGAAAGGGAGTGGGAAGGGGAATTAAAATGGGTGGTGACTGGGTGGTGAGGTCGGCCCCTGCGGGCCCAGCTGAGAGGCTCGGCAAAACAACAAAGCCAGTCAGCTTCTGCGAATGCAACATAGGCAGGAAGCTGGAAGAACACGGCAAGCCAGGCAGCATCAGGATGTGCAGCAGCCAGCAGTCAAACAGACTGAGAGCAGTACATACTGAACCTGTTTGGAGAGCTCAAAGCAACTAGAAATTGTGAAAACTGAAAAAGGAGAGTCTTACCAAAGCCACAAGGGGAAAGATCTGAATTTTAAACTTAGGATTTGTCAATATCAGACACTCAAAGTTAGTTAACTCCCTTAGAAGGGTAAAAGTTCATATCTTTAAGGAAAAAAAATCAAGGCAATGAAGCTAAAACAAGATGTAAATTATTACATTTAGAAAAAAAGGTTTAAAGTTCAGGAAAATCAGTAAAAACATTCTTTGAGAAAGGACGGCTGTTAAGAAGATGATTAAATTATTACGATAATTTGATTAATTGGGTGAGAAAGTTGAAGGCAAAAGAAGAGTTTATTAAAATAAATCAGTGTTTTGAGAAGAAATTGAATTTCATTGTGCAACTAAAGCTATTCTTAAAGAAGCAATAACAGCAAAACACAATTCTTTTTCAATTTAAAATGGCATAACTATTTTAGTGAAGAAGCAGAGACAGTGCAAATAACCACGGGTGGAGAAATGTTGAAGAAGAAAGGTAAGTGACATAAACTTAGTCTTTACTCCATCTTAGGAGAATATAAACAAAACAATATTTCTTAATTTTAAAGCATTTTAGGACCTTCAAACCACTATGATTCAGCACAAGTAACTGGATAATTCTGAAACTCTAAATGTTAATAATCAGAAATTAAAGGAAATCTCTGGAAAGAAAAATATGCAGATAAAAGTTAAAAATCTTCTTCATGATAAAGCTCTAAAAGCATTTCATCTTCATCATCCAGTAAGTAAAGAAAATAATTATAATATTTTTAAACCTTGCTGTGGTAAATGATGTTAAATGCAATTTGAGGTGATTGTATTAATCAAAAAACAGCAAAACCAGTTACAGTACAAAGAATTTAAAATTCTTACAAGAGCTTTCAAGTAAATAACTTAAATACGAAAAACATCAGCCATTCAAACAATGACAATGAAGAAATATGTTACACCAAGTACTAGTCATATAATAGAGACAACAATATTTAACAACTTCCAGAAGAAAGTGTCTGTAATTTTACGAATGGTCTTTACAGAACTGATTTGCAATGGATTTTTAGCGGAATTTCTGATCCGTTTATTTCAGAGATTTTGCAATCAGAAGAAGATCTCCCATTAGAAAGAGCTGTCCACATGATGGAGGAAGTTAAGAAACTCAATAACAGCCCAAGAGAACGATGAATAACTCAACTCCTGATTCCTCAAAGCCTCTTCACCATTTTCAAGGCACAGGTGGGGAGTTACATGGGATGTTTCTCACTTGCCAGGATAACTGCAGCTCCAACAACACTCAATAAGTTCAACACCAATAAAGATGAAGCAGCCTGCTTGATTGGTGCCCAAGTCCAATATTCACTCCCTTCACACTAATGCACATTGGCAGCAGAGTAACTTGCTTATAAGAAGCACTGCAATAACTCACCAAGGTAGCTTAGACAGCTCCTTCCAAACCCGTGACCTCTACATCTAGAAGGATAAAGGCAGCAGGTACATGGTAAACCACAAGCTGCAAGTTCCCTTCATTTCTTCATTGTTGCTATATCAAAATCCTGAAACTGCCTTCCTAACAGCACTGTATGTGTCCCTATCCTCCAAGAACTGCAGCTGTTCAACTCAGCAGCTCCCGTCACTTTCTCAAGGGCAGTTAGGGATAGGAAATAAACTTTGGCCCAAATACTGACACCCATATTCCAGGAATGAATAAAAAGTATCTGAATCAGTCATAACTTTCAAAAGGAAATTGCATGTGTATCTGAAAAGAAAAAGTTTTCAGAGCTCTGGGGAAGATACTGGGTAAATTAGACAGCTCTAACAACCAGCCTGCTCAGACAGGAATGGCTGAATGATTTTTTTTGTTCTATGATTCTAATTTACCTCCAGTACTTAGTTAACCAAACATAAATTTACTTGCATGAGCATGCACAACTTCTGAAGGTCACCTTGCATTATTTGTTGACAACTCACTTGTGTTTTACATCTTTTTGTGCATCAAGGATTCACTTCTCATGTTTACGATATGGCTACATTAATATTTCAGTGATGGGACTTCAATTTGGCTGAAAATGTGTTTTGATTATTGCCATTCTTACTATTTAAAGTTTATTCTGCTCATGTCTACTGTTTTCCAAATTTGACTGGACAAGAGCTTTCCAAGCTGAAAGTACATCACAGCCTTGTGGACCTGTGTCCTATGATTTCCTGGTCATTTTCCAATATATGTAGCTCACCTTTAACAATGCAGCCTTGAGAAGCATCCACATCACCTGGTAAAACATGAAAAACTAAAATGTCTCTTTAATACTTAAATTATAAGTGGGTGTCACTAGTTGGGCCAATATCTATTTTCTATCCCTAACTGCCCTTGAGAAGGTGATGGGTGTTGCTGACTTGAATGGCTGTAGTTCTTGGAGAGTAGGGCACATAAAGTGCTGTCAGGAAAGGAGGTTCAAGATTTTGACACAGCAACGTTGGATGACATGGTGCCTTGGTGGCTAGCATTGCTGCCTCACAGCATCAGCGACCCAATTTCAATTCCAGCCTTGAGCAACTGTCTATGTGGAGTTTGCACATTCACCCCGTGTCTGTGTGGGTTTCCTCCCACAATCCAAAAGATGTGCAGGTTAAGTGAATTGGCCATGCTAAATTGCCCATTGTGTTCAGGGATGTGTAGGTTAGATGCATTAGTCAGGAGTAAATATAGGGGAATGGGTCTGGGTGGGTTACTCTTCAAAGGGTTGGTGTGGACTTGTTGGGCTGAAGGGCCTGTTTCCACACTGTAGGGATTCTAATTCTAAGAAAGAAATCAGTGAAGAAATGAGGAGAAGCTGCAGCTAGTTTGATGCAGATTGAACATCCCCGAAGCATTGGACTTACTGGTGTAGGTTTGCTCGCTGAGCTGTAGGTTTGATATCCAGACGTTTCATTATCTGGCTAGGTAACATCATCAGTGGTGACCTCCAAGTGAAGCGAAGCTGTTGTCTCCTGCTTTCTATTTACATATTTGTCCTAGGTGGGGTTCCTGGGGTTTGTGGTGATGTCATTTCCTGTTCGTTTTCTGAGGGGTTGATAGATCGAGATCTATGTGTTTGTTTATGGCGTTGTGGTTGGAGTGCCAGGCCTCTAGGAATTCTCTGGCTGTATCAGCTGTATCAGAACACTATTTCAACAAGCCACCACACACTGCAGCACAGACGAACTACAGAAAACAGAGAACCACCTATACAATGTATTCAAGAAGAACGGATACTCAAAAAAATAATACAGTCCACAGATTCCTCAAGAACAAACCACGACAAGCAGACCAAACACAGCCAGAAACCCTAACCATCTTACCATACATCAAAGGAGTTTCAGAAATGACAGCCAGACTACTAAGACCCCTTGGAATCCTACTAGCACACAAACCCACCAACACTCTCAAACAAAAATTAACAAACTTAAAAGACCCAGTACAACCCATGGACAAAACCAACGTCATCTATAAAATTCCTTGCAAGGACTGCCACAAACACTACGTAGGACAAACAGGAAGAAAGTTAGTCACCAGGATACACAAACACCAGCTAGCCACAAAAAGACACGACCCTCTCTCCCTCGTAGCCCTACACACGGATGAAAAAAATCACCAATTCGACTGGGACAACACATCTATCCTGGGACAAGCTAAGCAAAGACATGCCAGAGAATTCCTAGAGGCCTGGCACTCCAACCACAACGCCATAAACAAACACATAGATCTAGATGCCATCTGTCAACCCTTCAGAAAACGAACAGGAAATGACATCACCACAAACCCCAGGAACCCCATCCAGGAGAAAGATATAAATAGAAAGCAGGAGACAACAGCTTCGCTTCACTTGGAGGTCGCCACTGATGATGTTACCTGGCCAGGTAATAAAACGTCTGGATATCAAACCTACAGCTCAGCGAGCAAACCTACACCCTAAACCTCAACCTGAGCTACAAACCTTCACAAACCTTGTATTGGATTTACTGTCTTACCAGGTGAATTATTCAAAATGGTTAAATAAAAGAATAGCTCCTTTCCAAACCTCAGGATGCCCTAGACCTCTTTATGATATTTTTATGAAACGTAATCACTGCTGTTATGGAGGAAACACTGCAGCAATTTGGACTGAGTAAGCTCCTGGAAACATCTTCCCCATCTGTAAATAGTTATGAAAGATGAAAGTGAGTGCATAGATTCAGCCCGCCACTTCATTCTGTGAGAGTGTGATTAAACTAAAGGGTGACCTCCAACCAAAGAGCACCAACTCCTTTAATACAACTCCAGTAGGATCTCCAATCCTCACTATTGAGGAAGACCACATTGGCTAATTACCTCAACTGGATCATTGCAAACAACTTAATCCCTGTTTATGTCACCACTGCAACTTCCCCTATTCTGCAAGGTGAAGTAATTTAAGGGCAGGTGGCTTGCTGGATTTTGCATTCTACATTCAAGCATGCTACATGCCACATATCAGGGTTAAATATCTCTGTATCTATCACATCTAAATGCTGGGTGGACCTTATGTTTGAAATTTATCACAACCTGCTTCCTCTGCACGAAGGACTTGTCAAGGTTGTCAGATTGAGAACAATAAAGGTAGGTTTTAAGGAGATTGCAATGAAAAATAAAGACAAAAAGTTTAGTTTAAGTATAAAATGTAGCTATCTCGTGCTGACTTTTCATTTAAATGCGTATCATTCGTGATTCCTTTCTAATTTAGAATCAAACAATTTTGACATTTATACATTCCACATTATGTATCACATATACATAAATGTTGTTACAATTCTGGTGAAATTTGAATAGGATATCTTTACTCGTTAAGGAACATTTCAGCAGACTTACTGTAACCTGAGCAGGCTAATCAAAAATTTAAACTGATATAGTCATGCTGCCTGGCCTCAACTTAACTTATAGTAAACAACTTGTTTCTGTGAAATTGAACGATTGCAGATCATGTACTAGTGGGATCCAGACTTATTGATGTATTCATTGATTCTGTTCATACTTGTAGTCATTGGGCTCTGAGGGTTGCATGATCAGAAGTAATTTGACCTTCAGTGTGAATTAATCAAACAGCAGATGGTCAAGATTCAGCAAATCTATTCTTTCCTTTCTTCAGAACCATTGCCACCATATTGTGTCCCACTGAGTTTTTATTCTCAGTTTGTCACAGTGCCAGAATCTGAATTGCAGCATTTGCCAAGCATTGATGTTTGGCCCACTTGGCACTTTGTTTTTATCAAAACTGAACAAGAAGTATTTAGAAGTACTTTATACAGTTAAGGAAACATCATGGGAACTTGGAAGGAGTTATGTTCATGCTGAGACTCAATCCAGTGATCGTACACTTACTTCAATGACTTGATTTTAAAAGGTGCAGCATTCATTAAACAAAAATTGGCAAACTTTTTCTTGTTTTCCAAACACTTGGAGTGCTGTAATTTGTTTTAAATCATGTCATTATATCACGAAAAAAAAACCAATTACATAGTTTGCACATATCCTTCCAGCAGAGTGAAGCACAAATGTTGTGGAATTTCTCTGTTCTTGTTGTTTGGCTTGAAATTATAGTCCCACAAAACTGTACTTTTAGTTTCCTCAGGTTACCAAGCAGTATGGATCTGTGTATAAAGTAGTTGTGATCTCAATTGGAGCTGGCACTCATAAACTATGGAAGTGTTAATCCTGTTTTGGATTGATTGAAAGTCTGACTTGTAAAGTACGCTGCATGCATTAAAGGCAACTGATTTTTCTATGTCTATGACCTTGTTTATCCCTGAAAAATAGAGTAGTGTTAACAAGCTTTAAGTGCTTTAAAATGGACCCACCCTAATTGTCACATATAGTCCTCCTAGTCATTGAATCAAAGCATTTTTACAGCATTGAAAAAAGGCTCTTCAGCCCATTGTGAACATGCCAATCATCAAACATCTATCTATTCTATTCCCATTTTGATTTTCCTAACTTGATCTTGATGTGGACCTGGATATATGTGGTCAACATCCTTCCCAAAACATGTGGAAAGCTTCTTTAAGTGTTCAAATAAAGGCCCAAGACATGTTGTTAGGTGATATTTATAAAGCAAAGCTCTGCCTACTAAACTTTGCCATGGATCAAATGACCCAAAACCCTTCAAGAGACTGCTATAACACATGGCTGAAATGATTTTCCTTTTACTTCTGTAGGGTGAGGATGAACAATATTTCTGACCCCACAGAAATATTCCAACCAACTGATATTGCATTGAATGCCTCCTATTGTCCATCCTTTTGCTTTCCATCTCTTCTTTTCCCTGCACACCCCTCTCCACCTCACCTAACCGAATCTTACACTGTCATCTCACTCACTCTCTATATCTTGGTTTTCCCTTGGCAGGCCCACTTGGAACTTGCAACCTCTCACTCACATGGTCCAACCATTAGGAGAGCTCAGGCCTCTTGCTGCAGTCAGGGAGGTAGTGCAAATATACCGCTCAATTGCTATCCAATTACTGCATGAACCATAATCAGTTTTACTTCCATATGTAAGGGAATCCCATCAAAGGGCTGAAATGCTTTCCCCTCATGATTCATAGAAACATGGAGCTTAAGAATATGCCATTCAGTCTTTGAGCCTGCTTCACATTCAATTATAGGTGGTCAGGATGTGGTTCATCTCCGCTTTCCCGTCTGCTCTTGACTCCTTTGTCTACCAAAAACCTTTCTAACTCGGTTGAAAATCTTAGAATCCCTACAGTATGGAAACAGGCCCTTCAGCCCAACAAATCCACACTGACCCTCCAAAGAGTTATTCCCACCAAATCTAATCCCCATTACTCTACACGTCCCTGAACACTATGGGCAATTTAGAATGGTCACCTAACCTGCACATCTTTTGGACTGTGGGAGGAAATCTGAGCACCAGAGGAAACCCACACAGACATGGGGAGAATATGCAAACTCCACACAGACAGTCACCCAAGGCTGGAATCGAAACAGGTCCCTGACACTGTGAGGCAGCAGGGCTAACCACTGAGCCACGATGCCACAGTCCTAAATAAGTTTAAAGACCCAGCCTCCATTACCTTTTGGGGAAGAGAATTCCACATTGTAATGACTATCTGAGAGGAAATACTTATCTTAGTCTGCTTCTTAAAGGAATAATCTCCCCAAATGTTTGTCTCACCCACAAGAGGCTACATCTCGAGGTAACCATCCCATCTAATCACTTCGAGATCTTATCTGTTTCAATAAATTCACCTCTCATTCATCTGCACTCCACTTGGTATAGACCCAACATGTTCAAGCTTTCTTCATAAGCTCATCCTTTCATTCTGGAATAAATAAAATAAACTTTCTGAGAACTGCTTCTGAAGCAATTATGTCTTTTTTTTCAAGTAAGGAAACTGTGCTTGGTATTATAGATATGGTGTCACTAGGTCCTTATACAATTGAGGAAAATCATCCCCCCACGTTTATATTCCACTTCCACAGTCCAATCAAGGGGAGGAGGTCCTGTCTATCAGTCAGTCACGGGCACAGTGTGGCCAGTCACTCTCCTGGGTGGTTCACAGTCAGAGGATCTGTCCCAATACAGTCCAGGGTTGGGGAGTATGCAGTGGTCAGTCCTGTATAGCCAAAACAAGTAGTCAGGGGAATTGTGTATCTTTATTCAGAGAGTTGCAAACTCAGCATCAAGAGATCTGGTCAGTCTTGTCTCACAGCTATTTGTTGAAGTCAGTTCAAGGTCTGTGAAAAATGCAGTCCTGGGTGTTAATCTGTCAATCCTATGCCCTCGTAGCCCAGACGTTGCATCATTGCAGTGAGTCAGGCCAGACTCAGGACCCTCAGGGGCAGCACACCTGCATTCCATTACCTCAGCCATTGGTCCTACATACCAAAGACATGCTGACAGTGAAACATAGAAACTTGATCCCTGTTCAGGATGCCCCTTCCTCACAAGGAGCCAGGGCGATGCCCGGGGCACCCAGCCAGAGGTGGAATGACATACTTAACTTTCCACTCAGGACACTGCAGCGATGGTAAAGTCCTCCGCCTCCACCAAAATCTGCTTGTCCCCCTGTTGCCCCTGCAAGCCAAAGCCGAGGAGGGTTAACCACCCTCTGACAAAAAGCCCCTCAACATATCTGGCCCAGTAGGACAAAGGTAACCCAGGGTCGTTGCAAAACCTCCAGTCCAGTGAGCTCTACTTCCAAGCAGGGTTCAGATATGGAATTGGGCAGTGCACTATTACATAGTGGGAAGGAGAGAAAAATACACATTGAGGGAACTTTGGTGGCATGGGTGACTATTATTTTCTGCATAAATGTTCCTGATGTTAACCTTCATGTGCTTTCAGTCTCTCTGTGTAGGTGCTAAACATGTCCTAACACATCAGAGGAAGGCCATACCTAACAAATTCAATGGAATCTGTCCAGTAGGAGACCAAGTGTTTGGACCACGGTCAGCAGTTGATGTAGTTTATACAGATTTCAGCAAGATCTTTGACAAGGTCCTATGTGAGAAACTGATAAAGAAGGTAAAAGTTCATGGGATCATGGTAACTTGGCAAGATGGATTGCAAATTGGTTTTCTGAGAGGAGACAGAGCGTGGTAGTAGAAGGCTGTGTTTGTGTGTGTGGATCCTGCTGTCCAATGGCATACCAAAGGGATCACTGCTGGGTCACTTAGTGTTTGTGATGTTCAAAGATAATGTTAATGAGAATATGGGAAAAATAATAAGTAAGTTTGTGGATGACACAAAGATTGGCCTGGTGGTTGTTAGGTTACACAAAGGTATAAACAGGTTGGTCAGATGGTCAGATCATGGAATTTAACTTTGATAAGTGTGGGCTGATGCACTTTGGAATGACTCAATGAATGGCAAGACACTAAGAAATTCAGAGAAACAGGGGGATTATTGGGGTGCTTGTTCACAGATCCCTGAAGGTAGCAGGACAGGTTAATAGGGTATTTACGAAGTCTTATGAGATGCTTGCCTTTATCAGTCATAGCATAGATTATAAGAGCAGGAAGGTTATGTTGAAGCTGTACAGACCTTTGGTGAGGCCACAGTTGGTGTATACTGTGTGCAGTTCTGGTCACCCCATTCTAGGAAGGATGTGATTGCACTGGAGAGGGTGCAAAGGTGATTCGCCAGGATGTGAAGAGAAGCTGGATAAGCTCAGGTTGTTTTCGTTGGAGCAGAGAAGGTAATGGAGGCAACTTGAGAGAGGTATATAAGATTATGAGGGGCATGGACAGTGTGAATACAAAGCAGTTGTTCCTTTTAGTAGAACGGGCAATAACAAGGCAACATAAATGTAAAGTGAAAGGTAGGAAGTCTTAAGGGGATTTGAGGAAAATCCTTTTCACACAGTGGGTTCTGGGTGTCTGGAATGCATTATCTGGGAGGGTAGCTGAGGGGGTAGACATCACAACCTTTATAAAGTACTTTGCTAAGTACTTGAAGTGTCCTAACATTCAAGGCTGTGGGTCTAATGTGGGAAGGTGGGACTAGTATAAGCAGTAGTGTGTTTTGGCAGTAAAGACTTGATGGGCCGAAGGGCCTCTTCTGTACTATATGATTCTATGATTTTATGATTCTGTGATTGAATGAACACAATCCTGGAGCATGTTATGGCCAAAGATGTGGCTCTGTGGCTGGAAGTCTGTGCAGAAAGCCAACTGCACCATTTGGAACTGGGGCAGCAAGGTGTACACATGGCATTGGGTCATGCTGATACCTTTGTCTTTCCTCATTCAACACTGCTAATGCCTGGTCCCTTATGTGTACAGTGGTGTAGATATCAAACAGCTGTGCCAGGATGTTTAACATACTGAGACAGTCAATGATGTGGGATGGCCAGGCAGCTTGAAGTATCATGAAGTATTATTGTGAGCCTGAATGCTTTATATTGTATGGGTCTCTAGCCTAGGTTCTTCTCCTTTGAAAGCCCTATGATCCGTGGATCATGCATTGCCATCCCTCACAGGTCAAGTCACTTACCCCCACCATTCAGAATGTAGTCACAGCTATTTTCTTCCCCATCGTGCACTTTTGATTTCTAGCATGATGAAGGTGAAGGTGAGCACTCCCCTACCTGTGGGATCTTCCAGCCTCAGCATGAACGTGATGATGAGCTGCCAAATATCCACATTTATTCCTAGTAGCCCATTTTGTTAAGACCATAAGATTCAATTTCTCCAAGTTCCCCTACCATCTTAGTACAATACAAGCTGCTTGCCTCCATTCCCGCACTAATTAGCATGGCAGGGGCATGCTATGAACATGTAGGAAAATAGTAAGTGAGTGAGCAATAAGAGAGAAAGCCAGTATCCCTGAGATGCACCCTGGTCTACTCTGCAAGCTGGCTATATGTGCCATTGCGTAAAGCGTTCCCCCTGCAGCTTTCCATTGCTGGTTGCTTGTGCACTTTGCATTACAAGTCAGTGTTTCCAGAGAGCACTGCCACTGAATAATAAAAGTACCTGGATGGTCCTAATGAATTGGCAGATGCCAAATGCCAATATCCATGAGGTTAATGCAGTTAATGCACATTGATTGTGATCTGTACTGCGGTTTGCTTGGAGCCAACACTTGGCTCATATGAA
Organism: Chiloscyllium plagiosum; assembly: GCF_004010195.1. Lineage (NCBI taxonomy): Eukaryota > Metazoa > Chordata > Chondrichthyes > Orectolobiformes > Hemiscylliidae > Chiloscyllium > Chiloscyllium plagiosum. Next base: position 71,231,972 of record NC_057719.1, read on the forward strand.
ACAAATGACAGTCTGAATCTGACAGGTACCCCTCAGGTTTCCTTGTTGAGTTATCTTGAAGTCTCCCCTGCTTGCTAGGTTTGGTTAAATGGGATGCCAAATATTAATGAGCCAAGCTGTAGCAGTAACAAGGCTTTTAACAAGCGTTAATTCCCATTAGTTGGGATTTTGGCACTGTCTAACACGACCTTTGCCACACCAATTGTGAAAAGCATATAAAATGGAGTGAGATCATCTTATTGTCAAGATGGACCTTGCCAGACTTCTAATCCGATTCTGCCACACCTCTCACCATTGCCCCATGTCACTCAGATCCTGATAAATTCAACCAATAGCTTTCCCTGGTGATGATGATGGTTTCAAATTCTTTAGATATTCATTTGCAGGATTAGAAAGATCACTCAGTGAAATCATGAAGTATTATCTTAGTTAGAAATAAAACATAACTCCCTGGCTATGTAAAACTCAACGACTGTACAATGGCAGAGCAGGCATGACTCAGCTGGTCAGACTGTCTTCTTCACAGTCTGTGGGTTTCAGATTTAAGTCCCACTCCAGTACTTGAATACAAAGATCAAGGTTAATACTCTAGTACAGTCCAAGTGAGTGCTCACCGTTTGAGATCTTTTGGATACAGTGGTGAACATTTTCAGTTTTTCTTTTTAAAATCCTCTGGCAATATTTTGAAGAGAACTAAGAGGTAGCCTAGCCAATATCTATTTCCAGCCAACACCAGAGAAATAGTTTATTTGGTCACCATAGTATTGTCCACTGCCATCTCTATCAAACAGTAAGTTGGCTACTGTATCATCTTTAGTACACAGCGACTGCACATCATAAAGCATTTCTTCGGCTGCATTAAAAACTTTGAGGTATCTCCTGCCCATTAACTCTGCTGTAAAAATGCAAAATCTGCTTTTTTTTCTCTCAAAATTGTTTTCTTCCTGCCCCCTTTTTCTCTCTCCTCTCTTCTTCTACCTTCCTCTTTTTCTCATCCTCCTTCAGTCCTTACTCTCTGTTCCTCCTCCATCTCACCATGTCATAGTTCAGTTATCATCCTGCCCTTTATTAACCCTGCATCACTTTCAGACAGAATTGAGTTTTGACGACATGTATGTGATGTCATGATAAATTAGTTAGTCAGCAAATACAAACCCTGTGAAGCAATTAGTTGTCTAAAACTTTCAGAGACATGAAAAGGACATTAAAATAAAAGGTTTTGTAAATTTGGATTGTAACATAATTCAGAAGTTACTTTACTGAGTCATAGAGTTGTATAGCACGGAAGCAGACCCTTCAGTCCAAACCATCCATGCCGACCAGATTATCCCAACCCAATCTAGTCCCACCTGCCAGCACCCGGTCCATATCCCTCCAAACCCTTCCTATTCATATACCCATTCAAATGCCTCTTAAATGTTACAATTGTACCAGCCTCCACCACTTCCTCTGGCAGCTCATTCCATACACGTACCAACCTCTGCATGAAAAAGTTGCCCCTTATGTCCCTTTTATATCTTTCCCCTCTCACCCTAAACCTATGCCCCCTACTGTTAATACTAACATTTTATTAAAGGGTAAGGTAGCTCAAAGAGTAATAAGTTGTATTTGTAAATATAGGTCACATCCATATTTTTAACAACTGTTTTTATTTGTATTGATGAAAGTTCTCGGTTAGCTTTTTGCCTCGTGTAGTGTCAGGAAAACTTTGCAGAACATTTTCTGTGATAACATAAGGCAGGGCGATATCCCAGAACATGACCACTCTTTTGTGTTGGTGTCAATGCCATCAATCTTCCCACAGATCCCGTTGTGGATTTTCCTTTTCAGTTTTTGTCAAGTATTTGCTAGCTTTTAACAAATACTCAACAGACACTTCAAAGTAAAGAAGGAATTCATAAGGGGATTCTCTTTGAGCAATTACTCAGAGATAATACAACATAGCTAGCTGCAAATCAAAACAGATTAAGGATTGCTTGGTCCAAAAGCAGTCTAGCTGTCATCAGTTGATAGAGTGGTCATTGTCTGAGAAACTGACAATCATTTAGAAGACTAGGGAATGTTAGGCCAGTGACCTGTCTTCACAAGAAGGAAATGACTCACACATCTAAACATATGCTGGGGAAACTGAAAAGTGGTCCCATTCACCTCCAGGTGACATAAGCAGTTTATATAATAGGTGTAGACAGTCACATAGACTGTTTTAGTCAGACTAAATTTAGCTTTTCAGACAATGGTTGACATTGGTTTTCATACGTTTAGCTGATTGATAAAGGACCATTTTTTATACACATACAGCAAATAATGTCACACTGTTGCAAATCCCCCTCCTCCACGAGATCACACATGTCATTTTTCTAAAATCTATCTCATCTGCCAGTGATGGTTAAGTCTTTTAGAACTGAGATTTGCTATATTACGTGCTAAGTATGTGTCACTTCTCAATTTATTTACAGAATTGTCAATGACAATAAATGTAAGACCTGCCTGCATTATGTTGAGGAATATCAGATCAGAAATACAGCTCAGCTTTGTACTAGGAAAGCTGAAAAATTTAGTGACAAGCAAACTTATAAAAGGGATTTTACTATCTCAATGTATGCTTGTTTCAAAACAATCATCTTTATCATATACATATTACTAACAAAGTATATTAATTCAAATAATGTTCCATTTCTTGCGATAACTATCAACAAATTTGGGGTGGCACGGTGGCTCAGTGGTTAGCACTGCTGCCTCACAGCACCGGGGAGTTGGATTTGATTCCAGCCTCGGGTGACTGCATGGAGTTTGCACATTCTCCCTGTGTCTGCGTGGGTTTGCTCCAGTTTCCTTCCACAGTCCAAAGATGTGCAGGTCAGGATGAATTGGCCATGCTAAATTGCCCATAGTATTAGGTGCATTAGTCAAAGGGGGATGAGTTACTCTGCGGAGGTTTGGTGTGGACTTGTTGGGCTGAAGGGCCTGTTTCCACACTGTAAGGAATCTAATCCAATCTAAAAAGTGAAATATGATGGTTTTGGAGCAGTGATTTCTATCGATGCAAGCTCTTGCCTATTTTTAAAGACACAATCCGATTCTCAAACAGCAATTGGCAGTTGTCAGTTGTCAGCATTACCTCCTTCCTTTTGCTGACGTATATAATTGTTTTTTTCTTCATTTATCCTTGTTCCATTCACTATTCAAATAAAAAGAATAAGTTGGTGATGCAGATCCAGCCTTTGAGCACTTTTCTTTGAATCCCACATTATCTGAGCATGATTCAAGTTTGTGCACTCTGTAAACTTTGTTTAACCAACCTCCCTTCCTTTCATTTGATGTATTCCACAAATGCTCCACCTGAGACCAGGGACCTATTTGACAAACCATGGGTCTGAATTTGCATTCTGCCTCATCTCCATTTGCAAAGAGAGATTACCATCATTTCATGAAGACAAACCACCTGGTGTGTCTATCATTTAAAAAAAAAACTGAAGCCAACTCAACTGTGGACCAGCTCTTATTTTGAGACTTGTTAACATTAAACTTCATACCAGAGGGATTTGCTTTAAAATTGGTTCTGAGTACACTCGATTTTACCAGGAAAAGAAGATGTTGTCAAACCTATGACACTGGATGGAAGGAAAATATCTTAAGAGGAGGTATTAACTGAGTAGGCTGCACTGAAAGTAGATAAGCTACAATGACCAGATGGGATATATCTGACAACACTGAGGAACATAAGACTGGAAATTGTGGAGGTGCTATCCATAAGCTTCCAATCCTGTTTAGACATGAATTGGCAACAGAGGACTAAAAAATTGCACATATTCCACCCCAGCCCAAGAAAAGAATAAAGCCAGTTGAGAAGTTAAAAGTATTTTTAATCAACCTGCTCACAGATGTTATGACACACTTCTGGTGCAGATGAAGCTTAAACCTAGTCCTTCTTGGCTAGAGGTACAGACATTACCACTGCACCACAAGAGCCCCACTCAGATATTTACCCTTGCCATTGGAAATGCTTTTACGATAGGATTCAAAACTACCAGTCACTTGGACCAGTGTGGGAAAATTAAGGAAAGCCAACACAAGTTTGTTAAAGGCAAATCATTTTAACTAGCTTGATTGAACTTTTTGATGAGGCAGCAGAGAAGGCTGATGAGAGTAATAATGTTGATGTGGTGTATTCGACAAAGCAATCATTGAATCTTCATTTGGCCTCTCCAGTGCAGTGGAGACTGCATGATAAGCAGGGAGGACAGCAGATTCTCTTGAAAAAAAGTAGAAGTTAATCACTGGTTGGATTATCATCAGGCTCTGAGCGATGTGGGCTCTGATGAGATGAGTGGCAGATTCGGCTGAAATGCTTGGCAAGCCCCCAACTCAATGTTGAGATCATCTCACCGCATCTTGTATGCTTTTCTCAAGTTGTATGGTGAGATTTTTGCTAGGCTGCAGCAAACTGCCAATTAACATTGCTTGTTAAATGCCTTGTTAACACCCCAACTTGCTACTGATTACAATCTTTCCCAATTCACCACCTTACAACCTAGCCATCGGGAGAACTCAACATGGAAGCCAAAGCAGGTGCTTGCAGGTTCACTTCACCGCTTACATTAAATGACCACCATGTTGGATACTGGCTACCAACATCTCAGATACATTCCATGAGCACTGGCCACATGCATACATATCTACATTGATTGGGATTTGACATATCCTAGCCTCTAGTAACCCTCCTGGCACATTTCTGATCTGCCTACAGGACCCTTCTTCAATTCAGTGCTGCAGTGGCAACCATTATAATACCGCAACAAGGACACTATGTTCAGGGACGCATACCCAGCTCATGGACTGGACCAGACTGCATCCTAGGCTCTTCACCCTCTGACACAGCTATGACTCATTCTGAGCCTACCTGGATGCTCACAGCATCCCTGCCTTATGTTGCATTTTTGTTTGAGATGAAATTCCTCCTTATCTTCTTCAAAAATGTGAGACTGCTTCCGCTGAAACAATGCCCCCAGTTCTAGATTCAGTCAGAATGAGCAACATCCTTATGGCATTACCATATCAAGCTCCCTCAGCATTAGCTGGATCTCAATAAGATCACCTCTTATTCTTCTGATCTCCAAAGAGTATAGGCCCACTCTGCTCCACCCACCTTCATAAGACAGCCTTGCCCGGTGCAGGAATCAATGGAGCTAGCATTTTCCGAACTTCTTCCAATGTAAATCTATTATTCTTTTAGTAAGGAGGCCAGCACTGAGTGTAGCAGTTCTGGTGTCTGCTCTGCATTGCTCTGTACAGTTTTAGAGGAACTTCTATTTCAACCCTTTTGCAATGAGGGAAAACATTCTATTTGCTTCTGTAATGTTTTTGTCCCAATTTTTCATTCTGTTCACCTGCTTGTATGTTTTATGCAAAACAATATGTCTTAATAACTGATGAATAGATTTCAATAAAAGCTGGTTGACAGGTTATAACATACTGAGGAAGTAATTATCTTTGGGTGAAGATGTGGCCATAAATCCTGCATATTTTTAAAGTATCTATTTACATTGGGAAAAAGAGCACATTAAATTAGTTGTTTTATTGAGAATGGGGTTGGATGATTTTGCCTCAGCGACTGTGATGAAATTTGTCACAGCTATCAAAATGTGAGCAGACCTTTCAGTGCAGGTTGTTGGATGTGGATTGACCTGAAACCACCTGAGTGAAATGGAAATTCTCAATAGAGCTACAGACCATCAAGTAGGCTGGGAAAATCATCAAGGAAGAGCTGTGTCATTGTAACAGCATTGAATTAACACAGAATGGATGAAGTATCTGTTCCACTGAGTGCACTCTTCATTTGCTACTTACTGTACTCACATGCCAGCTTTTTGTGATGAAAGTTTTGCATGGAGCTAGGTGCAGCAAACTCAGAGGAAGGTAAGGTGAAGTCAGTCAGGGGAAATAGTGTAATTGACATGGCTAACATCATGGAGGAGAAAGTGAGGACTGCAGATGCTGGAGTACCAGAGTTGAAAAATGCGGTGCTGGAAAAACACAGCAGGCCAGGCAGCATCCGAGGAGCAGGAGAATCGACGTTTTGGGCATAAGCCCTTCTTCAGGAATCATCATACCAGTGTATGAAATTGGAGTAATATTATCCCATTTGGCATCTCCATTCTTCAATAAGGTTATGATTGATTGATTTATGTTTTGAGTTCTGCATTTCCATTTAACCCTGATAACCTTTGATTCCCTTGCCTAATAAGAAGCCATATAATTCTGCTTTAAAAGAATTAGATGATTATGTTTCCACCACCTTCTGAGGAAGGGAATTCCAAAGTGATACAACTCTGAAAAGAAAAAAATAACTTTCTCTTCACCTCGGTCCTAAAAGACCAATTCCTACTTTAAAAACAATTTCCCCCACCTTTTTTCTGGAATGACCCAGAAAAGGAAGCATCCTTTTCATGTCAACCTTCTCAAGACCATTCAGAATCTTATACACTTTAAGTGAGTCACCCTTCACTATTCTTAACTGCAATGGGAACAAGCCAAACCTGTTCAACCTTTCCTGGTAAGACTACCCACTCACTCCTGGTATCAATTGAGCCAACCTTGTTTGTCTAAACTGTTGCCAGTGCATTTCCATCCTTCCTTAAATGAGGAAACTAAAACTACACAAATGTCATGCCAGCAATTCTCAAATAAAAGATATAAATAGATTAAGAAGCCAGAAGTGAAGAAGTCAATATGCTTTGGACCTTACCTTGCTTTCCTTGGTTTTGCCTTCGAATTTTTGCTGCCACCCTTCAGTGTTAATAATTGAGTGCCTGTGCCACCTTCCACCTGGTAACAAGGCTAGCACGCCTGCAAGGTTAGTTGCTTCTTCCACCCAGCAGTCTGTCTGTCCAGTCTTTCAGCTCTTCGAAGATTGCATGCAAGATTTGTAAAAAGAGGATGGGCCCCCATTTTCCCACATGGAGGTTAGTAGCCCTCACCTTTCCTCATCTCACTCTTCCTCCCTCGCTGAACATACCATCTGATCCGTCCCATACTGACTGAGCCCAGTGAGCAGAAGCAGGGCGCCTTTGCCTCTTGCCGCTCCTCAACATAAATCACCACATCAGCGACAGACAGACATACTGCCATGTGCTGGTCAAATTGGAAATCTCTGTGAAATGGATGAGGTCGGGTGTAGCTGAGAGGTCAACAGAATCCCAAGGAATTCCAGCCATAATGTTTAATTCCAGATTACAGGATAAGCACAGTCAAATACAGGGACATCCGTCCACTTGTTTATCTTAGATGCTGTAGGTCGGGTGAAATCTTTTGTGTCTGATTCAGTCAACGTAAAGAATTAATTGATATGATTACCACAGCAGATTGTTGTCTGCGCAATTTCATAACAGATTTGTTAATCATGGTAATATTGTGACTGCAAATGGTGCGAGCATGTGGGTTTGTAAATTATCCACATTTATCTCTGTGTTCTCCATTAAAAGCTGAAAGAGAACATAGAGCAAAGCTTTTCTTTTCAATTCAACATTGCCATTGCTAGCGTATCAAATTCATTCCTCAGTAATCCAGATCATTTTCCTGAAGCTTTGAGGCCACTGTGTAGTAGTTTGTTTTAGAGCTCAAAGAAACTCTATCCTGATAGACCAAAGAGCCCTTCGACTGTCACTTTATGTCATTAACAATTTGCTAAAGCCATTACAGATGGGACGGACTGATTAGAATTGAGGAGGGAGGATCTTTTTCCCAGCCAGAAGTGTCTCTCGGGACTCTCTCAGCGTGTGAAGTTTCTGCTGATTAATGGGAGAGAAACAGGGCCGCCTGTCTTACAGTTGCTTATAGAGCTTATTAGTCAAAGACCTGACTTATGTTCCAAGTCTGTAATGGACAAATTATCAAGAGCCCAGCTACTGTACAGAGAATCCAATTCCTGCTTCACAGTCAAGCTGAACGTTAAACAGAAAATCTGTGAAGTACTTGTGCCACCAAATCAATACTGTTCTCAGTACTCAGCCTTTTTATTACCAGATTGATCATGTTATGATGGAAGGCAAATGCTGCTAAAGGGCAAGAGATTCTTATCAGGTTTTCTTATCTCAGTCATTCATTTTATCCTGTTTAATTAATGATACAACTGCAATATCACTTCCTTGGAAATCCCAAGCAGCACTATTAGTTGTGAGATGAGAGACTTCAGGGTTTTATCTGTGAGAGAGGTTCACCTTATTCAACATTTTCCTATTGTTCCAAAGTGTGGCAGATGAACAACAGTTCAGTGAGGTGCATCCAACACTCCTGTCCTCACCACCTGATCCCTGAAATCTAACTCCTTTGTAAACCTTGTGTTTTCTCTGAGGCAGTTGGTCATTGCTGTGAGTTGCAATTGTGTTAAAGGCAAAAGACTAAAGAAATCAGGAATATTTTATTGTTATCATAAGTTTTAGCTCTGTGGTTTTATAAACCCCATCATCTACTTCCTAGGTACAAGCTGAAGCGGCCAAAACAGATTTCTGACAAAATAGATTTTAAAACTCCCATTCTACAAAAGGATTTATTTTGCATTTGCTTGAATATAAGCTGTAAGTACACTTTGAAGTGAAAGCCATTCTGCTTGTCTCGTTTCCTGATTTTTAATTATACTTAGCAGTGGGGACAACATTTTGTAATATCAAAAACAAAGTGGAATTTTCTATATACGGTTTCCAATATTTGAAATATCAATACCAATATAATTATCATGCTGGGATGAAAGGACGAGAAACCTTTCATAGTCTAGTTCAAGTGTCACATAAACCCTCTGTTAACACACTGCTTACTGTATAAGAAAACATTGGCAAGAAATGTGGGTAAGATGAATTTAAACTGCTAGTCATTCTGCTCATGTTTAGTTACAATTTAGTCAATTCATCAGAGGCTACTGCTACAGCTCAGCTTAATTGGATATTCTACAAAAATACAAAATAAAATGGAATTTACTGCCTCATGTTTCTTACACGATGCAAGATTACTATAAAATGAAAAAATATGCTTTTATGCTTGAATGTCATCTCACACAAAACATCTTTTGTATTTACTTGCCAGAGGAAGAGTGCACTTCAACTATCTAATGTGCACAATAAGCAAAGAGTGACAGAAAAGAAATACGGTGAAGTTAATAAAAATTAATCTGCAGGGTTGTGTTTTAAACCTATTCTCATACATCATTCTAATAGGATCTCAACTCTTATTCAATTATAAAACTACCTGTGGAGCTTAATAAAATGGTTCAAATACATGAGGCAAAGTTCTGCATGATTACATATTGCTACAGAACATGTAATTAAGTATTTGCCTTATGATTTCATATTGTTGACCCAATGCACAATATCAGTGAATGACAAACCTTATGATGTAAGATATAAAACATAAATAAGCCTTTTATTATTGCTCAAGTCTAATATTTTATTTAAGTATTTCAGTTTGATCCCACACAATTATTCCGTTGTAATGGTGTCTAAACATTGAACATTACATCATGCCAATCATCCTGGAGCTTTATTAACAATTACTGTTCTTGCTTAGCTTTGTAACAACCTTTTTACTGTACTGACTGGTATTTAGTGTTATAATTGCCAAAAGAAACAGCACGAATATAAACTGACCAATTTTATTTGTTGGGGAGACATGTGATCATCACCTTAAGGAGCAGAAGCTTAAATGCTGGAAAGTATAAACTGAATTACTTTCAAAACAAGATGAATGAGCACTCAGTCCGTGAAGGCAGTAAATTGCTTCTTTGTTTGGCTTAAAAATTAGTTTTAATATTTGTAAAACAAGATGCTCAGGTGAAAGCTGTCTGCAGTCATTAATGTGTCATATACGACTACACCTTGCAGTTTTTCACCTTCAACAAATACGTCTTTGTTTATCCATGATGGAGATTTTGATCAACGATAGAGTGATGGCTATTAAATGTCTAGCTAATGGTATATTTGTAAGTCCGTTTTGACTACATTTTTAACATAACATTTAGGCACCTCATTTTATCAAGATAGGTGTATGGTATCCATTAAGTAGTTCATGCATTCTCAAGTAAAATATCATGTCTTGTGATTTTAAAGAGGAAGTTAAGCCTTCTTTTAAAGTAGTTTAATTAAATACACTGAACCAGGGTAACACCGTTGAACCGAAAGCTAGTGTTTCATTGCATGACAGTGACCTTAGACACAGATTAGCACTCACCATTCCCTCCATAGTCAGTTTCTAGTCTTGCTGAAGTTGTGAATGTGAGACACTGAGCTAGAATCAGGTTTTTCCTTAGAGTGAGAGGCAATGAAAATTGCCTGGAGGGTTAGTCCAGGTCACATTTGCACACGTCTTAGAGATGTTGGCAAAATCCTGGATGCAGATTGCCTCAGATTAGTTATGAATATTCACTAGTCCCACAACCTGTAATGTAGAGATTTGATATAGTGAATAAATAGGGAGTGACCTGGAAGACAATAGATAGGAGTTGTGGAGATGTATGTGTGTAAATTAATGCTGTGAGGTCTAATGGAGGTTTTATTGCCTAACCTGGAAGCATTTATGTAACATTTGTGGAAGATTTGAGAAAACTGAGGAAGATATTGTGCTGTGATTCTACAATTCTTCCACTCAAAATTCTCATGAACAAATGAGAAACTCCTTTCTGGAAACCCTGTATACTTGTCGTAAGTTCACAAAATTTTATTTTATTTGAAAACAGAAAGCAGCTTTATGGCAACTTCAAATTATTTGTGATGACATACAGTTCCTGAATGTGACATTTGAGGTCAGTTTTGCATGATGAAGAGTTCTCCTGATTGTTTCTCAGCAAATTGTGTCTCAAATTATCACCCATTTGTCAGTTAATTAATAATACTTTGATGTTATCCTTACAGAGAATTGATAGGCTTTTCTATTTATTTCAGCTAGGTGGTCTCAGTGGTCACCATCTAAGAAAACTTCAACAGGTGGAGGTAAGAACATAATAAATCCAGGTCATTTCACGCAAAAAGACATTTCTGTCAGTGAATTTGCCTAACTTCAGAGAGAGAGAACACACATGCAGGCACTACTGAGAGACATAACATACTCAGCATAATAAGCACAGTTTAGTCAACAGGTATTGGATTTCTTAGCAATAGATTATAAGGAAACCAATACTGTCATAAGAATTCATCTATTTACATGCAACTTTAAATGCAAATATTAAAGTAAGTGCATTTAGAAGTTATAGGAAAGTAGGAAATAGGAACAAGTGTGGGCCTTTCAGTCCCTGTGCCTGCTCTGCTATTTATCTAGATTGCAGCTGAATGTCGACCTTAACATTATTTTCCTGTGTAATCCCATATGCTTTAACCTTATTAAAGCTATGATTCCATCAAGTTCTGTCTTGAATGTACTCTATGGCTGATCCTCCACAGTGCTTTTGGATAAAGAATTCTGAAGATTCACCACCCTCTGAATAGAGAACTTCCTCCTGAGTCCTCTCATTCATAGAATCCCTACAGAATGAAAGCAGGCCATGCTGCCCATCAAGTTCAGTTCTGACACTATGTCCACTAGTTCTACACCCCAATCCCAGGTAGAGGAAAGCTCTTTGGTGTGTCTAACCTGCTGAGCTGTGTAAGAATTCTAAATGCTGCAATAAATCACCTATCATTCTTTTACCATTTAGAAAAGAAGCCATAATCTCTACAAATGAAAGCTATTTTGCCATTACCTTTCAATTTTTTTAAAATAAGCAAAAATGATTAAAGTAGCTTTGCAAACTGCAGTGATTTTAAATTGTTGTCAATTAAATTGCACAGTTTCTTGATTTGACCACAATTAAGAAACTTGCTATGTAACATTTACACTATGGGTCAGAAATCTGATGATTTAAGCCTGTTTCTTGGGACCTAACTATGTATATAAGCCGTTAATATGGCAGGCAAGAAATGCACTTATTATAAACAGGTACTCTACCATCTGCAATTCTCATGTAGGTTAAAAGAAATGCATCCAGAGCTTCTGCCACAAATGATATCTTCTGCCACAAATCTCTTTGCATTTGCAAACAAGGTGTTCAAAGCCTTTTTGAGTGGTACCAAACAGACTACTTTTGGTGAAACTAAATCCAAATCAATCTGACCAGCAATCCTGAAAGAAACTGCAACAAACTGCATTAGAATGGTATGTTTGTGAAAACAAAATACTGAACTGAGTATCAATGAGGGTAAAAATAAATATTTTTTCACAAAAAGCGAAAGGTTTCAGAAAAGATTTACAGGAATGTTGCCCGGGTTGGAGGATTTGAGCTATCAGGAGAAGCTGAATAGGCTGGGACTGTTTCCCTGGAGCATCGGAGGCTGAGGGGTGACCTTGTAGAGGTTTATAAATCATGAGAGGCATGGATAGGGTAAATAGGCAAGATCTTTTTCCTGTGGTGAGGGAGGCCAGAACTAGCAGGCGTAGGTTTAGGGTGAGAGGGGAAAGATATAAAAGGGACCTAAGGGGCAATTTTTTCACAGAGGGTGGTGCGTGTGTGGAATGAGTGGCCAGAGGAAGTGGTGGAGGTTGGTACAATTAAAGCATTTAAAAGGCATTTGGATGGGTATATGAATAGGAAGGGTTTAGAAGCATATGGGCCAAGTACTGGCAAATGTGGCTAGATTAGGTTAGGTTATCTGGTCAGCATGGACAAGTTGGACCAAAGGCTCTGTTTCTGTGCTGTACTTCTGTATAACTCTATAACTGTGAGGTCTTTCAGTAACCCTGAAGGTACTCTGCAAATCGTGTTAAGTAATAATTATCATCTGTATACCATCAGCCAAAAAAGTGGATAGGAGTGTATACTGAACAAAAAAATGACCATGCACAACTAGATATTAATTGCATCTTGGGCAAAAGTTTCAAGAGCCCTGTCGAGTCTGGCACCATAAGGCCAAGAACTATGTAGGAGGATACTGCAAAGCCTAGGTCTTAGATATTTAAAGACTGGTAACCAGAAATGTACAGCAGCAATGGGTGATTTTTAAAGAAGAGATGATTTGTATACTGTCTAAGCACATTCTAACAATTATCGAACAATAATAGAGCAGTTAAAGTCAATGGAAGCTCTTAGAATAATCTGCGAGAAAATTAACACTAACTTGGTCAAGCATAGACTGATAAAGGAGAGAAAGCACAGATTTGTCAAATTGTATTTGACTGCCAAGATTGAGTTTTTGATGAGTTAACACAGAGGATGAATAAGGACAGTACAAGTGGGTTGTATTTACAAAATAGGTTTGTTAGCAAAATTAAAAGCCTAGGGAGAATAGGATAGTAGCAGTATGGGTACAAAATTGGCTATGTAATTTCAGAGGAGAAAGTGAGGTCTGCAGATGCTGGAGATCAGAGCTGAAAATGTGTTGCTGGAAAAGCGCAGCAGGTCAGGCAGCATCCAGGGAACAGGAGAATCGACGTTTCGGGCATAAGCCCTTCTTCAGGAATGAGGAAAGTTTGTCCAGCAGGCTAAGATAAAAGGTAGGGAGGAGGGACTTGGGGGAGGGGCGTCGGAAATGTGATAGGTGGAAAGAGGTCAAGGTGGATGCTGCAGGGTGGTTGGGTTGGTTCGTCCGGGTGGCCCAGAGGTGCTCTCTGAATCGCTCCGCAAGTAGGCGGCCTGTCTCCCCAATATAGAGGAGGCCACACCGGCTGCAGCGGATGCAGTAGATGATGTGGGTGGAGGTGCAGGTGAATCTGTGGCGGATATGGAAGTTTCCTTTGGGGCCTTGGAGAGAAGTGAGGGGGGAGGTGTGGGCGCAAGTGTTGCACCTCCTGCGGTTGCAAGGGAAGGTGCCGGGAGTGGTGGTTGGGTCGGTGGGGGGTGTGGATCTGACAAGGGAGTCGCGGAGGGAGTGGTCTCTACGGAAAGCTGATAGGGGAGGGGAGGGAAATATATCCTTGGTGCTGGGTCTGTTTGGAGGTGGCGGAAGTGACGGCGGATGATGCGCTGTACATGGGGATTGGTGGGGTGGTAGGTGGGGACCAGTGGGGTTCTGTCCTGGTGGCGGTTGGAGGGGCGGGGCTCAAGGGCGGAGGAGCGGGAAGTGGAAGAGATGCAGTGGAGGGCATCGTCGACCACGTCGGGGGGGAAAATTGCAGAGAATTGCAATATGCCTGCTTTTCTGATTGGAGGAAAGAAGACAATGGGCTAAAGGTTTCAGTACTGGACCACTGCTATTTTTGTTATACATTCATGATTTGGCCTGGAGGGTCTAGGGCACAGCTTCAAAAATTGTACGTGACAAAACTGGACAATATCGGAAGCAGCGGGAAGTTAACTATAGATTTCCAAGAGAAGGAAAACGGACTGGTAGAATGGACAGATAGATAGTAGATGGAATTAAATGCAGAAAGGGTGAAATGGAAAATTAGGAAGAATTTTGAGGGATAATATAAGATCATAAGACATAAGAGTGGAAGTAAGGCCATTCAGCCCATCAAGTCCACTCTGCCATTTAATCAAGGCTGATGGACATTTCAACTCCTCTTACCCGCACTCTTCCCGTAGCCCTTAATTCCTTGCGAGATCAAGGATTTATCAATCTCTGCCTTGAAGACATTTAACGTTCCAGCCTCCATTGTACTCTGTGGTAATGAATTCCACAGACCCTCCACTCTCTGGCTGAAGAAATGTCTCCTCATTTCTGTTCTAATTTGACCCCCTCTAATTCTAAGGCTGTGCCCAAGGGTCCTAGTATCCCTGCCTAACAAATTCCCAGTGTCCACCCTTTCTAAGCCATGTATTATCTTGTAAGTTTCTATTAGATCTCCCCTCAACCTTCTAAACTCTAATGTATATAATCCCACGTTCCTCAGTCATTCATCATATGTTCGGCTTACCATTCCAGGGATCATTCGTGTGAATCTCCGCTGGACATGCACCATTGCCAGTATGTCCTTCCTGAGGTGTGGGGCCCAAAATTGTACACAGTATTCTAAATGGGGCCTAACTAGAGCTTTATAAAGCCTCAGTAGCACATCGCTGCTTTTATATTCCAACTCTTTTGAGATAAATGACAACATCTGTTTAACAATATCTGTTTAATTACGCAATTTTAAAAGACAAGGAATAGACTTGGGTGTTTGTGCATCAAACTATGAAGGTGGCAAGACAGGTTAATAATGTAGCACTTTGATAAAGTTTTTAAAATCCTGAGTTTAGTAAAGGTACAAAATACATATGCCAGGATTTTCTGCTAAACCTATAAAAAGTATTTGTTCAGCTATTTAGTTATAGCTGGAGCAGCGTGTGTGTGTAAATCTGGGCACCAGACTTTAGAAAGAACAGGGATTTCAAATACAGGGGTAAATTGGAGAAACTAGTCAGGGAAAGGAAGGCTAAGAGGAAATAAGTAAGAAATCATGAAGGATTTACATAGGAAGGCATAGAATATCCAGCCCGGAAACAGACTCTTCAGCCCAATGTGTCTAGGTCTCCCTGCTTGATTTGCTTAATCTTCCTCCCATTCTTCACATCTCGTGCTAAAACATAACACTTCTCCCTCACATTCCTACGGACCATCTTGTCCACTTTAAGCAAAAAAGCAAAGAAATTGTTTCCAACAACAGTATGTGTAGTATAAAGGATTGATGTGAATATGTTCCAAATAAGATGGTCCATATTGTTGTTGGAAAATTAGCAAGATCACATGACGACTGGTTCTGTCTAACAACCTTGTCTTGAGGCAAGATCTTGTCCTGTACATAGCTAATCTTTCAATTTTTGAATAAAAGGTAACATTGCTAACAACCAAAACTCTTTCAACCTTGGTCAACCCCATTCCCAGATGAAACCAAAGTGGAGTAGCAGATAGTGGCAGCAGGTGAACGGATTCCAGAACAGAAGAACAGTTGAGGATTGAACAGCATGTGGAGTGCAGCAACAGTACAGAGAAGGAATGGAGTCGTCATTATCACTAGCTGAGCACTTGGAGGAAGTTAAAGGCCCAAACCAGGCTGAGCAGTGGTTGAGCAACACCTGCTGGTTCACAAAATATCATACTGCCTTGAGTGGAACACACTTCTATACTCCATGGGAAATGATATCTCATTCTCATTTAATGTAGTAAGTAGTTAAGAATGTGTTTGGGTTAATTGATTAATTAATTGCCTGGGTAGATATAAAGGGTAAACAGGTTAGAGTGCTGTGTGAATGGTTACAAAACAAATCACCTGCTCTGCTCTTGGGCTTGCTAGGCTGCTTATAAACAGGCCCAGGCAGCAGGCTGTACAGGGGGTCATCTCTGCTGACTGCCTCTCTGGTTGTTATTGGACAGTGAGCACACAGTGTCCATCAATGCTCTCAATGCCTTTAGAGAGAGGTGGACACCACAGAAGATACAGTGATTTATTTCTCCTTCCAATTCCGCTTTGATTTATCCCCTTCCCTCTCTTCCACACCCCCCATCCCACACTTTGATGTTAGTATTGCACGTAACAGGCTTTATTTGTAAATATTCAATTGGTCACATGGGTGTTTTCCTGGAGGTGGAGACAATTACATATATAGACAGAAAATGAAGACACCCCACCTTGTGAATAGAGTTTATTATTATTTAAATATAAAAAAGTAAACTGGATTCAAAACAGTGTCTTCATTTTCTGTTTTGCTGTTAAAAACTTTTTAAAAATTAATAATTTAACATATAACCACAAGTGATTTTAAAAAAGAAAAACAGACCCAGCATTCGGTTATGTCTGGATAGAGAGGAAAAAGTGGAAACAAAAGATTTTTTAAAAACACCTCTGGGTAGTCATATGTGAAAGCAGCTCTGAGACTGACTACTTATTATCCTCAATCCATCAAGAAAGATTTCTTGGTTTCTATCTTGCCAGCTTGATGGAATATAATACAAGGCAAGTGGTTAACAAGAAAGCAGCTGTGTACAACAAAATAACTCCATATTTACTTCAGTGTGAGAAAAGTTACCACTGGTTTTAAGCACATCCAGTGACTGGGAGAATCTTCTAATTCATTTATCAAACATTTATACTGGCTTCTAGAAAACTGTGAACACACAAATTTAATGGAAGAATTAACCTGAGACAGTGAATCGTTATGGGGGTCTCAGATGAGAGATTGTCAGTTTTTGCAGTTGAGAGACAATTTGATATTGACAAAGGCAGTACAATGTATCAGGCAAGAGGAGGTTAGTAAACAGCACTGTGCAGTAATTCAAAGTGACAGAGAGACTTATTGGTAAACTTTGATCAACTGATCGCAGTTTGTTAAGCTGTGGAGTAAAAATGTGGCTGCACAGAAATGGCAACGCATGGTTCTTGGTGCAGCAGAACAAGGCAGCATCAGGGTCAAGATTGTCCTGCCTAAACGATGGTGTGCCATTGCTATTAAAACCTGGGTCATTTTAAAGCAGTTAGTCATGGTGAGAAATTCAAAACAAAGACCTTAAGAGGTTAACAAAATCCAAGAAACTGAAGGTGTCAATAATACAACGGTGCCACCCCTGGGTGAAATGAAAGGATTGACTGGAAGTTGTTGAAATGCAAAAGTATGTGCTGCACCAAAGGATAGCTAGAATATCCTCCACACAATCCAATTCTGCGTTTATACCAGGGTCACTTGGGTATCACAAAGTGTTGTGCCAAGACATGACATTCTGTTAGGTAGATGGGGGCTCTCAAAATCCTGAGAAGAGATGATTTGAAATTGCATCTTGTGCACTATCCATCAATGGGAGCAAAGGGAATCACTGATGGTATCTTTGTTTCTGTCCAGAGTTATGGAGGAGGTGGATGATTACCATTCCAATCTAACTGGTAATGTCAGTTGTCATCAGTGAGTGCACAACCTATCACATCTTCAGGCTGGAGTGTCTGAGAATCCTGATCAAAATCGCCAAGGCCAAGTTTTTGATTAAATATTATCTTCTAAAAACCGATCTTGTGGAGACAGTTAATGGGATATTGAGATGAAGCAGGGATGCACTAATTTCTACAAGGTACTGACCTTCTACTGAGTTATTCCAGAGAAGATGGCACAAATGGTGACGCCCCATCATCTGACTTTTCTCACTCTACTGAACACATGGAGCGCTGAGAACATGATTAGGTAGGCTGGTGAAACTGCCACAGCAGTTATCTGTCAGAGTCAGAGATATGGTTAGAACCTTATGATGTAACGTACTCTGAAGAGTCAGAGAACTAAGTAAAAAAGATCAATCTGAATATATAAACAAGATAGTCGATATCAGAATTAGGAAGTGATACAAGATCACATATATACTAGGAAACAGTTCTCGTTAGTAACCCTTTGGCAAAGATGAAATTCTTTCCTGTAGTGTTAGTATTTACAATGTTTAAATACAAGGTAAATGGTTAACAATAACCAAGATTTCTCAAATCTTTATCAAATCTACTCCCATATGCATCCAAATAACAAAGAAGTGCCAAAAGCAAAGGGTACAAATTTAAGGTGATTGCAAAGAACCAGAGGTGATGAGAGGAAATGTTCTTTTTAATTCATTCACAAGATGTAAGCATTGCTGGTTAAAGGGCAGTTAAGAGTTGACCCATTGCTATGGGTCTAGAGTCACATAAAGGCCAAATGAGGAGTTTCTTTCTCTAAAGCGCATTAGTGAACCAGATGGGATTTCTCTCCCTCCCCGCCCAGCGGTCTATGGTTATTATTAGACTCTTATTGTTGTGGTTCTGTTTGCCGAGCTGGGAATTTGTGTTGCAGACGTTTCGTCCCCTGTCTAGGTGACATCCTCAGTGTTTGGGAGCCTCCTGTGAAGCGCTTCTGTGATGTTTCCTCCGGCATTTATAGTGGTTTGAATCTGCTGCTTCCGGTTGTCAGTTCCAGCTGTCAATTGCAGTGGCCGGTATATTGGGTCCAGATCGATGTGCTTATTGATTGAATCTGTGGATGAGTGCCATGCCTCTAGGAATTCCCTGGCTGTTCTCTGTTTGGCTTGTCCTATAATAGTAGTGTTGTCCCAGTCGAATTCATGTTGCTTGTCATCTGCATGTGTGGCTACTAAGGATAGCTGGTCGTGTCGTTTCATGGCTAGTTGGTGTTCATGGATGCAGATCGTTAGCTGTCTTCCTGTTTGTCCTATGTAGTGTTTTGTGCAGTCCTTGCATGGGATTTTGTACACTACATTGGTTTTGCTCATTGGTTTTGCTCAATATACCGACCACCGCAGCAGACAGCTGGAACTGACAACCGGCAGCGACAGATTCAAACCACTACAAATGCCGGAGGAAAGATCACAGAAGGGCTTCACAGGAGGCTCCCAAGCACTGAGGATGTCACCTAGACAGGGGATGAAACGTCTGCAACACAAGTTCCCAGCTCGGTGAACAGAACCACAACAACGAGCACCCAGGCTAGGAATCTTCTCACAAACTTTGAAAACTCTTATTAGCAGATTTTGTTCACAAGATTGAATTCCAATTCCATCATGGTAGGATTTGAACCCAGGTCACCAGAATATGACCTGGGTCTCTGAATTGATGGTCTAGCAACAGTGCCCGCTAGGCCTCCACCTCCTCCTTCATGTAACAAATGGTCAAGGTTTGGAATACATAGACTGAGAGGATGATGCAAGTAGACTGACCAAAAGTTACACAACGGAATTGCATGAATTCTTGAATGAAGCGCAGTTGCATAGATATGGGAAGAAAGCGAAAGCAAGGTACCAAATGGATTGCTCTTCAGAAGAGAGTTTAATGGATAAAAGTCCTCTTTCTATGCAATGTTCTGTTGCTGTGACTGTAAAGTCCAGAAAAGTAAGAGTCAAGATTCTTCTAGCCGTGGTTCCTTAACCTTTCCTCACACCTGATTGCCCCTTTGAAACTCCACCTTCTCCCCCCCATCTTGATTAAAAGATCATTCACTTTATTGTAATTGCTAAGTGCTGTGTACAAATTGTATCTGCTTATAACACAGCAGGCTTTGCACATTAAAACAAATGAATCAGCAATAAATCATTTTTGGGCATACTGCAATGTGAAAGTGAATGAATGAATGAGCTTTATTGTCACATGTAGTCACATGAGTACAGTGAGAAGTTTACAAGGTGCCACTTACAGCACCATCTTAGTTACAAATGTACCTAGGTACGGATTGTTGAGTACAAATTGAGGGGTGATAGATTTAAGACAGATGTCAGTGGCAGGTTCTTTACTCAGAGAGTGGTAAGGGTGTGGAATGCCCTACCTGCCAATGTAGTTAACTCAGCCACATGAGGGAGATTTAAACAATCCTTGGATAAGCACATGGATGATGATGGGATATTGTAGGAGGATGGGCTTAGAGCATTTCACAGGTCGGTGCAACATCGAGGGATGAAGGACCTGTTCTGCGCTGTTGTGTTCTATGTTCTTAATTCTTAGGAAAAAAACAAGAAAGATAAAATCCATCATTACAGACTTCCAAAAGTACAAAATCACAGAAATAAATTAGAAAAATAAAGAAATAAAAAGTTCAGAATAACAGTCCTTTGACAATAGTATAATAAAAAGAAAGTAATTTTTTAAATAGAGAATTTAATCCATTTCATGGCTCTGGTCTCAAGGACCTGACCACCACTGTTGGAATCCTCAGCTGAACCACCACAATGGAGTCACAGACCAATGCCGAAGTCAACAAAAGGAGACCCAGACTGACACTGATGAAAATCATCACTGAAGCTGATGAAAGGACTTCCTAGGCCTCCGCCAAAGCTGCCAAAAAGGAGTCCCAGGCTAGTCATTGAAGTCCCGGGCCTGGACCTACCACAAAGCAGCTGCGAAAGAAGCCTAGTCGAAGAACCCACCAGGACACAGCCATGAGAAACAACCAGACCCACACTGCATTCTTGGCTGCTGCAGCCTCTCAGAGCCTCCTCCCTTAACCAAAGACACCAAAAGATTGGATGAACTTGATAAAAAAAAGGACGTTGCAGGCCTGATAGTAGATGGGCCAGGAGCCCAAGCACTTCTTATCCTGTTTCCACCATCTAAAGGTGTGTTAGAACTGTTGATATATAACTGGAAGTTTATCATTTCTATCAGGATTTAAATTCAGTTTCCATAGCAAAAGTGATTCTAACGATCTATTCTGTCCAACACCTATACTTTCCACACCTCCCAGGGAATAGTTATCAATTAGTAATTGCTAGGTGTAGGAGAAAATGAGCTGTCTAATGTCTTTGATTGTGTTGTGATAAAATTGAATTCAAAGTGCTAAAGAAGAAAAAGATTAACAGTGGGGCAATAAATAATAAGATTTGATAGTTGTAACATATTCACTAAAATTCCACGCATGTGAAAGTGAACATGAAATAAATTTAACCAGAAGAATTAAAAAGCAGGATATGCTTTGTTTTAATTGTGTAAAGAAACAAATGAAATCTGTTAACTTTGATCTGATTTACTATTGTCATGTATACCGAGATACAGTGAAAGGTGCTGTTTTGCGTGCTATCCAGACAAATCATACCTTATGAAAGTACATCAGGGTAATAGAACAGAATGCAGAATATAGTGTCACAGCTACAGGAAAGGTACAGGGAAAGATCAAATCTACTATATGGGAGTCTAATATATAAGTCTGATAACAGCAAGGAAGAAGCTGTTCTTGAATCTGTTGGTATATGTTTTCAACCTTTTGTATCTACTGCTCAATGTAAGAGGACGGAAGAGAGTATAACCAGGGCTGTAGGCATCTTTGATTATGTTTGTTGCTTTCCCAAGGCAGCAGCAAGTGTAGACAGGGTCAATGGGTAGAAGGCTGATTTTCATGATAGACTGAGCTATGTTCACAACTCTCTGTAATTTCTTGAAGTCTTGGGCAGAGCAGATGCTGTATCAAGCTGTGATGCATCTAGATAGGATGCTTTCTATGATGCATCTATAAATATTGGTAAGAGTCATCAAGGACATGCTGAATTTCCTTAGCCTTGAGGACGAGAAGGGGTTGATGTGCTTTCTTGACTATAGCATTGACGTGGATGGATCCAGGACTGATTGTTGTGATATTTACTCCTAGGAACTTGAAACCCCTGACCATCTTCACCTCACCACCATTGATACAGATAGGGGCATGTTGTCCACTCCACTCCCTGAAGTTGGTGACCAGCTTCTTCATTTTGCTAACATTGAGGGAAAGATTGTTGTCTTTATGCCACACCACTAAGATCTCCATCTCTTTCCTGTACTCTGCCTTGTTTGAGATCTGACCCACTATGGTGGTGTCAGCAGCAAAGTTGTAAAAGGAGTTAGTGCTGAATTTGGCCACACAGTTGTGAGTGTATAAGGAGTATAGTAAGGGGCTGAATATGCAGCCCTTATAGGACACCGGTGTTGAGGATTATTGTGGAGGAGGGGTTGTCGCCTATCCTTACTGATTGAGGTCTGTGGGTCAGGAAGTTGAAGATCCAGTTGCAGAGGAGGGAGCAGAGTCCTAGGTCTCAGAGTTTGGAGATGAGTGTGTTTGTAAGCACAGTGTTGAAGGCAGAGCTGACATCAATAAATAAGAGTCTGACAGATGTATCCTTGTTATGCAGATGTTCCAGGGATGAGTGAAGAGCCAGGGAGATTGGTGTATGCCATGTACCTAATGTGATGTTAGATGAATTGTAGTGGATCAAAGCCATCTGGGAGACTGGATTTGCTAAATTGAGGGTTTTATATTAGCTCTCCACACCCAAATAAGTGGATAATTTTGCTCCCAAGATAAAGGATTTAAATCTGTGTTGAGTTCAAGTGCTGTGATAGTTACAATATTATTCAAAGTGGCCACATTGAAAATTTAAAAAAATGAGTACAATTGTGAACATATCAAGAATGAAATTGTTTATTTGATATTCTATCCACAGAAAAGATCATGATAACTCTAAGTATAAATAGTAAACCAAATGGAAAAACAAAATAAAACACATACATTCCATGCAGAAAATGTAACTGTCTTCAAATTTGCATTACCTTCAAATTTACTTGGATTTGATTCAAATTGTTAAAATAATCCTATGCATTATTTCAGTTAAAGTGAATAGAATGACCTGATAAACAATAACCAAAGTAATAAGCACTTGTTTATTATGCTTTGAAATATGACAAATTATCTAGTTGTAGGAAGTAGAGTTTGTCTTTAATGGTGCTCTTAATTTTTTTCCTCATAACAAAAGTTTTGTTTTAACTCTTGGGGCTTGTCAGAGCACCAATGTTTCTTGAAAGATATTGTTTCGCTTTGCAGTAATTGTTCACTGCATTTGCATCACATCTATCACCAAAATTCAATTAAACACAACTTGCTTTTCCACAGTTGAAATAAACTGTTTACTCCCATTTTTTCACTGTTTACTTCAAATGATGTAAAGGACCCAAATATGATCGTAACATCGGTGTCTGGGGAGATACTAGAGGTCAAAAAATTTAACCCACAGAAGAAAACCAGCTCCCTCCATTGCAACAGGAGATTTTCTTTCTTCCACAACTAAATGGTTCCATTATAGTGTTATTTAAACCTCACGCAGTGTTCCAACAACTCTCCCATTCACACTAGAAGGAGTATGTTCTCTTTGTCACTAGGTATTGGATTTGTCCCTTGAGGTTCACATTCGTCCGTAGGTAGTTTTGAAGGATGAAACAGGATTAGATAAAGTTTACTGACTGAGATGACAACCATAGAAACAAGGCCGCTGAAAGTGCAGTTCCTTCTTGTATTTCAGACAATCAAACCCCTCTTTGTTTCAACATTATCACTTCCTTCTTAGTGGATTGTAACTGAGCAAAATGAAAGCTTTACATGGTTCAGTTCATTTTCCTTAGAAATTTGATTTTCCGTTAGAAACTCATTCTTCCTTCAAATAAAACTAATTGAAATTCTCTAAAATTGAGTTAATAGCCATGATGTTGATTATGGGTTCAGACCACAACATCAGTACCATTTTCAAATCCCACCCCTGCGCTGAAGATGTGTGAGTAACCACAGCCAAGAATTTAGACCAAGGTCAACAGTTAATTGGCTGAAGGAGGGATTTGATAAACACATAAAACTTGTGAGTATGGGTGTAGGATTGAGGTGAGCTACTGAAAGTACAGGATCCTACTTGAAGGCTAGATGGCAGCCATTTTAATGGCAGGCACCTTGCTTATCAAAAATAGCCAAAGTCAACAGGAGGAGAGGTATAAACCTGGCACCCATGCCAAGGCACCCTCCTGTTTTATTTCTGAGGTCATGGTGGAGGCAGCATGCGATATATCTTAATTCGGGAATTTCACAGGAGGAGGTCACCTGGTCAAACCAAACAAGGCTGACTGAAAATGGTAGGATATGGGGAGGTAAAGGCCGAGTGGTATTATTGCTGCAGTGTCAATCCACACACCTAGGTTAAGTTCTGTGGACCCAGGTTCGAATCCTGCCATGGCAGATGGTGGACTTAGAACTCAATAAATATCTGGAATTAAGGGTCTAATGATGACCATGAAACCATTGTCAATTGTTGGGAAAAAGTCCACCTGATTCATTAATGTCCTTAAGGGAAGGAAGCTGCCATCCTTACCTAGTCTGGCCTACATATGACTTCAGACTCACAGCAATGTGGTTGCCTCTTAACTGTTCTCTGGGTACTGAGGGATGGGCAATAAATCCTGGCACAGCCAATGATGCCCTCATCCCATGCATAATGAATGTCCACAGCCACAGCGTCTCCTGGAGTGCTGTTGGGGCCCCAATGACAAGGTAAGTGCTGGCAATAAGGTACTCAAATGGTCAGCCTCCTGGTCTGCAGCCACCAGCATGTTGACCAGCTAAGGGTGCATGGTGCTTCAGGAACAATGAAGTCCAAGATAGTCACTGATCTTGTTAGCAAGCCTCCAAACGCTTTAGGTGCTGGGGACCTGTCAGCATAGATACATACAGCTTCTTATCTAAGTGTGCCAATGGTTTTGGTGAGAGAGGCCAGCAATGCCTTGTCCGTCTCACTCCCTTTTTCATCCTTACACTAGAAAATGGCACCGGATTCTAGGGAGAGGAATAATGAAGAGGTCCTGCTTATCATTCTCACAGCCAGAGTAGAGGAGACCACAGTCTCCCCAAGAGCA
>NC_057719.1:71257254-71283945 GCF_004010195.1 Chiloscyllium plagiosum
GTGGACCAGTCCTAAGAGCCCCTGTTAGCCATGCTCTGTTTCACAGGCTCACCAAGTTGAATGGCATAGCCAAAATTAGCTCCTGCTGTGCTGCTGTCTCCTTCTGTTCAGACTGTTTCTGATCCATCCTATAATACATGGCCACCAACAAAAATTCCAATTGATCCTTGACAATCATCACTGGACTGTTAGTCGAGAGACCAAGGTAATGTTCTGGCAATCCGGGTTTAAATCCCACCATGGCAGATGGTGAAGGAGATGGGAACCAGCATCCGTCCAGTTCAGGTTAATGGCCAATAATTTCTTCATGAGTTTGACCTTTTTTTTAAATTCATTAAATAGAAATCTGGAATTAAGAATCTAATGAAGACCAGGAATCCATTGTCGAACCCATCTGGTTCACTTGTGTCCTTTAAGTAAGGAAACAGCTTTCCTCACCTGGTCTGACCTAGGTGTGACTCCAGACCCACAGTAATGTGGTTGACACTTAGGGATGGGCAATAAATGCTGGCTTAGCTGACAAACAAATTATTAGCCATTAACCTGAACTGGTTAGATACTGGTTCCCACCTCCTTCACCCTTCCTGTGCAAAATAACCAACAATCCGAATAGTGACAGCAATCTGAGTTGTGTCAGTTTGCACAGTCATGTTTAGGGACATTTCACAACAATGGACTAATTGGATCAGTCTGATGGTTAAGTTGGCAAATACCATTTGGCAAAACTGCTGAACTCCAATATTGACTTTACATTGGTTCTGGGAACTTTTGGGAAGAACTAAGGCAATGTCAGAAGGAATAGATTGTAGGTAAAATATACAAAGCAGTGGGATGGACCTCTTAAATCAGGATTGATTGAGCTCACAGGAAGGTTTGAAGAATGGATCAGAAGAGATCTAGGAAAGAATTGAGCTATCTCCAAACATTCCCATTAATGCAAGAAAGAAACAGCAGACAAAATTTGGATCACTTTGGAAATGTATGTTTTATACAAAGTGCTTTTACCAGCGATCCTGCATCTTTGCTCTGATACTCTTTAAACAATCTTGGTGCCAGGTTAAAGAGTAAAAAGAGAAAGGCTGTTTGGCTGCTGCTGCTTTATTGTCAACTTCATAGCAAAAGTACAACCCTCACCTCAGAGCTAATCTCTGGCATCTATGTTACCACTGCAAGTATTTGGATGACCAGTTTCTGTTATAGTGAAACCGACCTTGAGTGCGCATCTAAGGTAGTTGATTGGAAATATTGCATGAGTTCTAGTCAGGAGGAAGAACAGCACAATGAACAACAGCTTTTATTTATATAGTACCTTTAATGGAATAAAACATCCAAAAGTTCTTCACTGACACATTGTGAAGTAATGCATGATGCTAAGCCACATAACCAAAGGATTGTCCATGAAAGATATTTTAAAGGGGTGTCTTAAAGGGAGTGTGGGTCAAGAGATGGAGAGGTGAAGGCTGTGGTGAGTCCGGGGAGATTCTTGATGTTGAAGCAACTGTAGGTGGACCCACCAAAGATTGAGTAATTAAATTCAAAGAGGCTCAACGGGCTACAACTGGAGAAGTGCAGATGTCTCAGAGACTTGTGGGGCTGGAGGAGATTACAGAGATAGGGAGAGGGAAGGCCATTGAGAGAGTTGGTGAAACAAAGATGAGAATTTAAAATTATAGTGAGTTGAAACTGACCTTTTTTATTGAATCATGTTGAGATTTTGGAGGGGTTCTCACCACAAGACCTTGTGGGATGTCTCACCCCATCTTACCAAGCTGGCATCATTAATTACCTACCCAGTTCCTCTGGCATTCCTCATGTCTGATTTCCACCAGATCTAACTCCACATGCTGTTCCCACAGCAACTCACCACTGAGCAGATCTCAGCCGAAACATCAGCGTCCCTTGTGACCATGCCAGCTTTAAGAGGCCATTGTGAAACCAGGCACTGGCATTCCGAAATGGCCCTGCTCAGTCAACCCCTTTTTTGCACCACCCAATCCAATAGGACCTCCTGTTGGAGAATTGCAGTGCCATCTTCCCCTTTTCCATGTCTTGTGCCAACACTACGGGGTCCTCTCCTACCCGGGGCTGTGCAGGTACTTGTTCCCTGGCAGTCCTCCGAGTGCCAGTGGCCTGGTGCGTTACTTCGTTGGCTGGCTGAGTTGGGTTTTGCACTGTGAATGCTATCAGTTTCTGAGACACCAATGCTAGGCTGTTACATATTCAGTCAGTTTATGCTAGGCTGATTGATTTGTGTTTAAACAGAATATTCCATGATTTTTATAAACAATTCCATATGTATATTGTGCATGCTTCTTACTGAATCTTCTTCAGACAGAAACTTAGAATATAGGAGCAGGAATGGGCCATACAGCCATTGAGTCTGCTCCATCATTCAATATGTCTGATTCTCACTAACCTCTTCCCACTTTTACCCGGTGCTCTTTAATCCCTTCACATTATATTCAGTCCATTATTCAGCCTCAATCTCTTTATTTAGCAAAGAAATCCATAGACTCTGTCTGGGTGAAGAAATGTCTTCTCAACTCAGTCCGAAATGACCTACTCCGTCTCGGTGAACTGCTGGCTGTGAATTCCCTGGTCATTGGAACATCCTTCCTGTGTTGATCCTGTCTAGTCCTGTTAGAAATTTATAGATTTCCATGAGATCACCTCTCAGTCTTCTAAACTGCAGTGAGTATAGACCTAACCAATCCAGTGTCTCTTCATAGTTCAGTCCTGCCATCCCAGAAATCAGTTTGGTCAGCCTTTTTTGCACCGCCTCCATAAATTAAATACCTTTCCTTAGATAAGGAGGCCAAAATTGCACACAATACTGCAGGTATGGTCTGACTAAGGCCCTGTACACTTACAGCAAGACATCCCTGTTCCTGAATTTGAATCCTCTCACTATGAAGACCAGCATACGTCGCCTTCTTCACTACCCCTGTTGAACTTGCATGCTTATTTCAGCAACCAGTGCACAAGGACAACCAAGCCACCTCCCCCTTTCCCAGCTGACAATAATCTGCTTTCTTGCTTACCAAAGTGTGTAACCTTACCTTTATTCATGTTCTGATTCATCTGCCAAGCACACTCGCTCAACTTTTCCAAATCAGACTGTAGCATCTCTGCCTCCTCCTCACAACTCACCCTCCCATTAAGCTTTGAGTTATCTGCATTTACATTTTATATTACATTTAGTTGCATCACCTAAATCGTCATATATATTGTGAATAGCTGGACTTCAAGTACTGATCTCTGCCGTACCCCACTAATCACTGCATGGTTGGGCATTTTATAATCTTAGCAGATTGTACTTTTTTATTTATTATTTTGAGAAAATGAACACTCCACCCTGTACTGTTAGTATTTTTAAAATATTGCCACCTGAATAGTGGAGCTCTGTATATGAAATGCTCAAAGTTTATATGTGACCACTATGACTCCATTCTGACTAGGTGGGTTTTGCATCCATCAATCTCCACCCAATAGTTAATATAACTGTAGTTTGCTCTGCTTCAAATGCATGTCCTAGCTTTACTGAACTCATGTTAAAATTTCTGGCTCAGTAAAAAATGCTCCTTTTTTATGGCAGGTGGGAGAAAGTCAAACGTGTAAACTGCTATCACGTTTGACTAGTGTCCAGACAGCTCATGCAATTGGGAACAAATGTCAGTCTGAAGTTTAGGTCACCAGTCCACTTCACTTTTACAAACCTAACATACTCCACAGAACCACATTATGTCCGTAGCAGAAAGAGCAACTCAGTGAAATCCTCAGATGCAAGAATTTTCTAATTGCACCAGTACTGTGGCTAAAATTCTGCCAATGTCATTGCACTAAGGAGCCCAATTAGTTACCTTCTGAAAACTTACAGGAAGAAATATTAGTGGTTTCTCACTTCTGACAAAAGTTTCCATAATACTGTATAGGAAAGGTGGATTTATCAAAAATATTTCCAAATCTATGTGTCAGAGCCATTATTGATGTAATGTTGTACAGCATACAATGGCAATTGCCATTTGCTTGGCATGCATTACAGAGCAGATGGTTTTGTGCTTGCATTGCAACTAACAGATGGGCAAGAACTGTGCCTTCACTGATCATATTGATGCAATGAAGAAAAGGCAACCATGGGAGAGCAGCATAAAATAGTGCAAGACAGTGCTTTTCACGTAATTCAAAGTTCTATATAATATCCAAGACAAAAGATGCAGAGACGTATGTAATATTTGGTTGATTTTTAATAAACAAATCATCTCACTGTGTAATTTCATCCAAAATGCAGGTCATAGTTAATTTTTTAAACACTTCTTTTTCATGTTTCCAATCTTCATTTTGCACATGTTGAGAGCGAAAGTTTTTTTTAAAAGAAAAACAAATTGTTAGCAAGCCATCACTGAGAAAAGCTGACCTGCTGAGGAACTCCCAGCCTCATATGCTGGTTGTGCTGTGTACCTCAATGTATCTTGTTGTGCTAGTTATAGTGCATCATAATGCAATTAAACAGAAAAACATTTGACAAGGTACCTCACTGGAGAAGGAAGAAAAGGTTACAGACTGTGAGCTTACACGGAAGTGTTTCTGATCAGATAAGAAATTAATCGGACAGTAGAGGGTATAGATGGCGTTTAATGGGTTAATCCTGCGTTAGAAACCAATAGCAGTGCCACAGGAACCAAATATTTTAACAGTTCAGGTTTTTCTTTGCAATATTCATTGGTGACCTTTAAATGGAAACTATATTCAGGATTTACAGGTTTGTTGATTGCAACATTTGTATTCGATAGCAAGCCTATTAGCAAACCAAAATGTATTCAAATATAATCAGAGAAATTCTCTGCATGATCAGATGACAGACAAATAGAGAAGCAGACTGACAGAATCGGCCAGTTAAGGCAGGAGGGTAGAGTGCATTTAAGCACCAATGTACCAGGTTGCAGGAAACTGGGATGTATTTTCAGTCTCCAATTCACTAAAATTACAAGCTGAACTGATAAAATATGGTACACTCTAAGTGGCCAATTGAGAATAATTTGACTGGAGCAAGTTCCTGCTCTGTGCCATTCAGAATTAGTGAATGGCTCAGGAAAGTCAAGAATAGAGCTGTGTAAAGCAGGAGCCTTGTAATCCTATTGACTTTATAGTACAATATATAGGGAAATTGAAGGAAAGAATCAGTTAAAACTGTAAAAGTCACTATGACTACCTAAAATTGTATTTGATTATTTCATGGTGGAGTTACTGTACTTGCATCTTGAACGACTGAGTTAGAATTCACTCCAGATTGCTTAGCCAATAAACTCCTTCCTTCCTGTCTGTATGTAGAATAAGTTTGAGCAATACTAGTCAGATGTTTTGCACACATTAGACCTTGGCATACAATTATGTTGAAGACATTTACAGTGGTACTGAGGTCACAGTCTGATTCATTTGTATCTCAAGCATGTCCATTGTCAGTAATCTAACGCAGCTACAGCAAGGTTGAGAATGAAACTACATGTCAGAATGGAGATGAAGGAATATGATTATGTACTTAATCCATATTAATGATACCTAACATGACAATCTTTTATATCATTTCAACTGTAGCTCAGTGGGTTGCACATCTTTGAGTCAGAAGGTTGTGGTTTGAAGATACTTCAGAAATGCAGTCCTTGCTTGATTTAAGGGAGCTCACATTCAAGGACTCTGTATCCTGTGCATACAATCCTGCAACTCTAGATGGTCTGCTAAGGCATGACAAG
The DNA here is from genome assembly GCF_004010195.1 of Chiloscyllium plagiosum. NCBI lineage: Eukaryota > Metazoa > Chordata > Chondrichthyes > Orectolobiformes > Hemiscylliidae > Chiloscyllium > Chiloscyllium plagiosum. The sequence continues at coordinate 71,263,002 of NC_057719.1, forward strand.
CTGCACACGCAGAAATCAATTGGTTTTCTGTCATAACCGCATTATAACTTATAATGCTTTTTCCTGTTAATTAAGTGAGCCCATAACATTAACCAAGCTCTGATAAGCAATTCATTTTGAGATAATTATTATTAACATGACATGGTGAACAGTGGAAAACATCAGGCTGATGAAGCCAATCATACTTGAACAGTGAGCAAGCAAGTTAATCTGTAGGTGAAACACAGTCACCAGTCTTACACAGTGCTAAAGTACATGAGACACCCCATTGGTGTCTTTGTTCATCACAGCATTAGAAGATGTTGAAAGCACAGCTTGCTGGTAAGCAGACAAATCCCTAACAAGATGTCAGTTTAACTCACTTGAGAAAGGCAACTAACGAGAGTGTGTGTGCTAGATCAACACTGAGCAAGGGAAGAATATACTGTCAGAAGATTCAAAAAAATCCTTTGTTTGAATTGGGGCATGACAAACCTCTAAACTGTTTAAACAGCATTCCTAGCCATAGATTCTAGATTTCAGTGTGTTCAAGTTGCAAATCAAGACATTAAGATTTGCTAATCAATTGGGATTGAAGGTTGACACAGATTTAACATGACAGTTTAACAATGAAGAGTGAAAAGCTTCCCCCAAAAATATCAACCACATTATAAGACGGTCAGAGTCAAATTAAACATCCATATTTATCAACTAGAATTCATGTCATTTAGACAGAAACCTGCAGAATTCATACAACACTTTGTCAGTTGATGCAAAGAAAAAGACTCATTCTGTGATTTTTCAGATTGGAAGCTACAAAAGAGAATTGTCATGTTAGTGATCACATCCACCCCATGGATGCTTTCCAGAAACATTTATTATACAAACTGAAGACATGCAGTATTGCTACTGAGGAAGAGACTCAAATGTGATGTGATCCTTGTCAGTCAACAAAGCTTACAGGTCCTAAGTACAAACTCATTACTTGACATAAGAACATCCAAATATAGTGAGACAATGCCCATCTTTGAATCAATTTTGCATGGCGAGTGGCAAAAAAATCGATTGGCAAAGGCAGAGTAAGTACTGATGCAGCTACTAAGAACTGTAGACCAACCCAAACAGACAGCACACGAGATACTGTCTGCTATTCTGCGAGAGAGATATACATGAAGTGATCAACCAAACCAGAATCTGATAATGTACACATCAAGACAAAAAGTAGTGGATGCATATTTCACATTGATGCTTTCCATGAGATTCACAATGTCATAATACATTTGAAATGTTTGCAAAAGTTCCAATTACCTGTCCTCCAGAAATCTGTGACTATTCTGTATAGGCTTAGCTTGATATGGGTACAGTGTGAATTAATGGGCTCACAGCGCCAGAGACCTGGTTCAATTCCCGCCTCAGGCGACTGACTGTGTGGAGTTTGCACATTCTCCCCGTGTCTGCGTGGGTTTCCTCCAGGTGCTCCAGTTTCCTCCCACAGTCCAAAAATGTCTGGGTTAGGTGAATTGGCCATGCTAAATTGCCTGTAGTGTTAGGTGAAGGGGTAAATGTAGGGGAATGGGTTGGGTGGGCTGCGCTTTGGCGGGTCGGTGTGGACTTGTTGGGCCGAAAGGCCTGTTTCCACACTGAAAGTAATCTAATCTAATAAAATATGGACCCACAATTATGACAAGCTATGAATAAACCTACAAATGTAAAACTTACAACATCCAACGGCTCACCAACTCCACATGCAAGATCAATAATGCTGGAATGCAAGTACAGTCCATCTGCCTGGAAGTCACAAGCACTGCTGGACCAGCAACTGCACATATACCAGCAAGCTATTACCTCACACAAGCCATATTCCTTGCAATCAATCAGGCATCTAGAGACACAACAGGAATTGCAGCAGATTATTCAAAGATGTTTGCAGAACTGAATATGGAAGAAGAACACAACACTTCCTTTTCATCTGAATTTGGAAGCTGTTTCCTTTGAAGGGGAAAATGAAAACTGAAGAAGAAAAGGCAGAACAACTAACTCAGGATACCATCAGACATAAGAATACCATCTCTACAATGCTGAATTCTTTAAGGTATAACTCTGCTCAGCTCACAAAGATAAAGAAAGAGGTGAAAGAAGAAGGATAACCTACAAGCTCTGTATCATCAATCCCATGAAAAGATTGCCAGTTTGCAGGATGATCTGGAGCAACTCTCACATAAGATGGATCAGGTTCACCAGGAGCAGCCGGAGAAACATGGGTTCGAGATTAAAGCGATGCTGGAAAAAAATAGATCTGCAAAAACAGGTCGGTGTGCACAAGGAGCTGCAACTATCTCATGTGACAGTCCATTCAGAAATAAGTGACAGCAATGATTCTCTAGTGAAGGAGCTCAAGCAGGGCTGAGAGGAAACCCAGCAATCACTGAAGCCACAAGTGGAAGAGGTCCAGGTTTCACAGAAAATAGAAAGAAAAATTGTTGAAGAGGCTAATTAGAGGTTATGAAGGAGAAAAATATACATGACAGCCATAAGTCTAAAATTTTAATGGAATTAGAAGAATATAGGTTATAAAGCCAAAAGCATCAACTGAGCTGAATTTGAGCCACTTAAATCAGGCTGAAGAATGAGACCAGTGGTGAATCTGGACCAAAACCTGGCTGTAGTACCTTGCGTGCAAAATCCCAAACATAATCATAAGTGACAGACAATATCACTGATGACTGAGAAATCAACAGCACCTCCAGACAAAGTCACCATTACAAAATCTGGATATATCAGCAAATTATCCATATGCTATTGAGATTTGTTGGTTCACTTGTTCTTGTAAATAATTAATCTTCCTTTAGAAGGGGTGGGGGGGGGGGGGGGGGGAGGGGAAGTTGCTGTGTATGTGTTTTGCCTTTTGGAGTGTTCATCTTAAAGGACTCCATCGCAGTGTGCATATAATGTCATAACTCTGCCTACTAGTTGGTCTGCAGTAGAATTCCTTTGTCAAATGATGTTGAGTTGTGTTTTTAACCAACTGCGGTTCATTTGCTATCAATAGACTCATAACCTGTTAGGGAGGATATTCCAGGAATTTGATGTAACAACACTAAAGGAATGGTGATATATTTTGAAGACAGAATAGTGAGTGGGTTGGAGGGGACATTGCAGGTGGTGGTGTACCTATGTATCTGCTAACCTTGTCCTTTGAAATGATAGTGGTCATGGGTTTCAAAGATGCTACACACGGAGCTTTGATGAATTTTATGCTTCCAATGGTGAGACGTAGGTACACATGATTAATAAAGCTATATTTAATCTAAGTTCTTGAATAAATTAATTAATCATGGAAGCACATGTATACCAATGCATATATATGTACATATATACTCCTCATTGTTTAAACACTAAATAAAATTACAGATGCCACTCTTTTATAAAAGGTGCACTTTGGGGATTCAGATATGAAAATAATACTCAATGTAATTACTGTAAATAATGTCATAGGTATAACTGAGAAAACAGTTTATTCTTTAAAGAAAGGAGTGTGGAGTTCTTAAATAATATTATGCATTCAAAATCAGGACATAAGAAAATACTTAAAAATAAAATTTTAAGAAAACATGAATATTTTAACTTATTAAGTTTCATAAGCATCACATAACGATAGAAAGTTTAGTTAATATCAAAGTTATGTAAGGAATGGAAGGATATGGACCAAAGGCAGGCAGAAGGGATTGGTTTAATTTGATGTCTGGCACAACATGGTGGACTGAAGAACTCATTCCTATGCTGTACTGTTCCGAGTTCTTTGTTCTATCTGGGATTTGTAGACTTCCGTACAATAAAATGTAGTAGTAAGAATTATGTTTTACTTTTCTGTCATTAAGCAAAAGTTGCTTTGTTTTAAGAAGAATCTTTTTATACAAATCAAAAAGGACACAACTCATTGTTTCATCAAATAATAGAATACTTCTTGCTCAGAAAGAGATCATTTATCCTATCATTTCCATGCTAGCTCTTTTTAACTACACTTTAGTTTGTCCCATTTTCCCCATCTTTTTCCCCTTGCCCTACAGACCTCTAACCTGCAGGTTATTGCAGCTAGTGCAGAAACATACACAATTTCAGCAATGCTACACCATCACATAGAACTCCAGTGACCTCGTACAAAAATACAATGCATGTGCAGAAAAGGAACACAATATTGAAAGAGAGTTTGACAGGAGACAGTGAGTGGGGGAACTGTGGAAAATGAAAGCTTATACTATAAGGGCTAGCATATTGGCAAATATAGAAATTTGGCTGGCTAACAGAAAGCAAAAAATAGGAATAAATGGACATTTTTCAAGCTGGTGATATGTAATGTGTGGTGTACTACAGACATCGATGCTGGGGCTATCATTTGTTTACAATTTATATAAATTACTGAGATGAACGAAAGAAAATATGGTTGTCAAATTTGCTCATGGCACAACATAGGTAGGAAAGTAAGGTGTGAAGAGGACATATGGAGGCTACAAAAAGATATAGATAGGTTAATTGAGTAGGCAAAGCTATGGTAACTGGTGTATAACGTGGAAACACTAACCATTTTAGCAGGAAGAATAAAGGAGAAGCAGATTATCTAAATGACAAGAGATTACACAGTTCTAAAATGCCAAAGGATCTGGATGTCCTCATGCCTAAATTGTAAATAAAGTTTGACTGCAGATATAGCAAGTAATTAGAAAAGCTAAGAGGAAGTTATATTTTATCATAAGGGGAATTCAATACAAATGTAGAGTAGGGATGCTTCAGTTCCACAGGGGCATTAATGAAACCATGTCTGGAGTACTATATACTGTATTGGTCACTCTATTTAAGGAAGGATGTAAATGTGTTAGAGGAAATTTAGAGGTTTACTAGACAGATATCTGAAATGTGGTAACTGTCTTGAGGAAAGGCCAAACAAGCTAGGATTGTATCCACTGGAGTTTAAAGGGCATCAGCACTTGGTAAGACACTGTGTCAATGGACCAGAGGGGTCTTGACAGGTTAGATGTGGAGAGTATATTTCTTCTAATGGGAGAATCTTGATCTAGGGGTAATCCATTTAAAACAGATGAGGGGAAATACTTTTTCTCTTTGAGAGACATGAGACTTTGGAACTCCCTTCCTGAAAAGTTGTTAGAAACAGAATTGTTGACTATTTTTCAGGCAGAGGTATACAAATACTTCTTGAGCAAGAGGGTTAAAGTTTATCAGGGTATGTTAGAATGCAGTATTGAGGTAATAATCCAATTAACTATAACCTTATTGAATGGCAGAACACATTTAAGGGGCTGAGTGGTCTATTGCTGCTCCTAATTTGTATGTTTCTGTACATCCTGCCAGCCTCTCTCCCAGTATCCTCCTCAGAGTTCACAATACCTCCAAGTTCTATATTATCTGCAAAGTTTGCAATTGTGTACTATACACCCAGCTCTACGTCACTAATCTCAACCAAGAAAAGGATTATCCCAGAATTGACACTTGAACCCTATTGTGTACTTGCCTCCGAACTAAAATACCTTGCTCACCACTAATCGCTGTTTTCTGTCACTTGAGTCAACTTAGTATCCAAGCCGTAATTGTACCTTGTACTACATGGGTTTAACTTCACCGGCAAGTCTATTGTGTGTCACTTTTTCAAACACTTTTTGAAAGTCTTGTATACCACATCAAGTGTATTACCCTCATCAACCTTCTCTGTTACCTCATGAAAAAGCTCAACTAATTGTCCTAGTGATTTTCAAGTTTGGACCAGATTATTATTTTGCATTTTTTATAACCACTGATTGAACTGACTGGTCTGTCATTGCAGGGTTTACCCTTACATCGTTTTTAGAACAAGAGTATTATTTTTTGTGAAATTGCATCACCATATCTGAGGAGGATTGGCACAGTGTGCTTGTTCAGCAGGAAATTGTGGTGGAATTGACCACAACCTTCCAGTACTCCTCAGGTTGAAATGAATGGAGTGAAATGAACTCACAAAGACATGGTTCTACATAAACCCTTATTAATACAGGGCAACAAAGAATGTTTCTGTGTAAATCAATGGAAATTATGTCAAATATAGGATCTGAGAACAGTCGATCAGTTATTACATTGACTGAAATTGCAATATAACATGAAGAATATACACATAAACATTATTAAGTCAATGTACAAATTAAATCCTTTGATTTTGACCTTTCAAGTCCAAACATATTATGAGTGTCTGGAAGTGATTGATGGATGGAATTTTCATTAAACACAGCTTTTGCTTTGTTAGTTGGTATTCTGTGTAAATATATATACAAAGTCCTGATCCATAAATCCTTATAGGCATAATGCAAGCCTCACATTTAGAAACTCCACCTTTACCTCTTGCACCTTCTGATGCTATTCATGTTCACACTCATCTCTCAGTTTCCACATGCTGCCAGCTATAAGACACATCACCCAAGCTCACTGCAGTTCCCCATAATGTTTCAGTCCAGGAGGGTGATGATTGCATTCCCCATGAGGTAGCAGGGTGTTCTGCTGACAGGCTTTCACTAAACTCAAAGTTCTAGCACCTCTCCCCTCTGACTTCAACAGTTTTTCAGAACTCCTCCAGCAACACAGTCCCCTAATGCTGCTGCAGCAAGAGTGGCAGATGAAAGTTTAATTTAGATAAATGTGAGGTGTTGCATTTAGGAAAGGCAAATCAGGACTTTCCTTAATGGTAAGCAGGACTTAAACACTTAATGGTAAGGTCCTGGGGAGTGTTGCTGAACAAAGAGACCTTGGAGTGCAGGTTCCTAGCTCCTTGAAAGTGGAGTTGTAGGGAGATAGGATAGTGAAGAACGTGGTTTGTGTGCTTTCTTTTACTGGTCAGAGCATTGAATTTAGGAGTTGTGAGGTCATGTTGCAGCTGTACAGGACATTGGTTAGGCCCACTTTTGGAGTACTGTGTTCAATTCTAATCTCCCTCCTACTGGAAGGATGTTGTTAAACTTGAAAGGTTTCAGAAACGATTTACTAGGATGTTGCCAAGGTTGGAAGATTTGAGCTATAAGGCGAGGCTGAATACGCTGGGGCTTTCTCTAGAGTGTCGGAGCCTGAGGAGTGTCTTTATAGAGGTTAATAAAATCATGAGGGACATGGATAGCGTAAAATAGACAAAGTCTTTTCCCCAGGGTTGGGGAGTCCAGAACTAGAGGGCATAGGTTTAGAGGAAGAGGGGAAAGGTATAAAAGGGCTCTAAGGGGCAACGTTTTCACGCAGAGGGTGGTGCATGTATGGAATAAACTGCCAGAGGAAGTGGTGGATTACAAAATTTAAAAGGCATCTAGATGGGCAAATTAATAGGAAGGGTGAAGAGGGTTATGGGCCAAGTGCCAGCAAATGGAACTCGATTAAGTTAGGTTGGCATGGACTAGTTGGACCGAAGGGTCTTTTTCCAAACTGTACATCTCTGTGATTCTATGTCAAAACCAGAAAATACTTCACTGATCTGTGCCACCTCCTCCAACCAGACCAGCAGCTGCAGAGATGTGGCATGGAGGGATGGCACAACCAGTGACTGTGAAAATTACCAGGACCCTCAATTATTTAATTACTATGTTGCTGGATCCTTTCCATTGTCGGATACTTTCATTGTAGGATTCTCCTCGACAGGTTTTACTGTCAACATCACAGTTCTGTGTGCATCAGGGAGGTAAAAGAGACACTGCTTACAGGGGCCCTCACTGTCTCCTCTTTCACCAAGAGAGAAGCTGGAGGATGGAGTATGTTTTATCAGGGTAACAAGATTGTTAATAGGTGCAGGGAGTCAGTGACTCATTACAGACTCTGCCAGTGCAGCATCTCAAGTCCCATGTTAATCTTTTCAAATCTCTGCCAGTGCAGCATCTCAAGTCCCATGTTAATCTTTTCAAATAACATTAGTGTGAGGAGTCTTTTGGATAGCAGGATGCATGTATGAGATAGTGTTGGCAAAAATTCTGAGGGATGGGGCCGGGGAATCATAAATGTCAAGTCAGGTGTGAAATCAATCTTTACCACTGACCTGACATTACAATCTATCTCTTTTGCTTCCCTACAGTGGGCATACTTAAAGACCTAATCTAAATCTGTTTAATATTACTTTCCATAACACTACAATCCTGTTGCTCTAAATTCTGTGCCTTAGATTCTGCTCCATAACCACCTGACGATGGAGCAGCGCTCTGAAAGCTAGTGCTTCCAAATTAACCTCTTGGACTATAACCTGGTGTTGTGTGATTATTAACCCGGTCACACGTGTCATTCATAACATTTGCACCAAAAACTGCAGTTTTCAGTGTTTCCCAATCCTGTACTGTTAGCAGTGATTTCTTTTTAAGCCCAAGTTAATAGTCTGAATAGCTATTCTTTCCTTTGATGTTGTATTCGCACTTACACTTGGCAAAAATGGAATTGCTGACTGGTGCAACTTGTCTGAATTGGGACAGCAAGAAGTTCTTACCATAGTAAAACAAAGAATTGTGGATGCTGGAAATCTGAAACAAAAGCAGAATTTCTGGAGGAAATATCAGCAACTCTGGCAGTTAAAGTTTTAAGTTCAGTGACTTTTCATCAGAACCCAACCTTTCCACTGTAGCAGTCACATTACTGGGAGCTGGGTGTGTTTGATACAACTTGGTTAAAAAGTGAAAATAGCACTAAGACTCTTTTTGCGAACAAACAAAAAATTTAGAAAATAAGTAATTGAAGATTACAGAAGTTATTTTGAGGAACAGATGAAAACAAGTATTTTATGTAAATTGCGCTAAAAAATAACCTGCTTCAAAGTCAGAATTTAGCACACAAATTCACCCAATTCCTGACTGCCATAATTTGAAATGTTTTGGCGGGGATTGGCTCAGTGACGGGGCAGTGGGAGTGTGTTAGAAATTCAATCACCCGCCTTAGAAATCAACAGTCCCACCTCAGTAAACGCTCCCATAAGATCAGAAGATCTCCCCACTATCGCTGCTCTCCCTCTGACTGAGAGGTGACCTTACAGATAAAATCGTAAGAGGTTCAGAACATTGAGGATAGGAGTTGGGTGGTCATGTTGCGGCTGTATTGGTGAGGCCACTTTTTGAATATTGCATTCGATTCTGGTCTGGCGGCTACAGGAATGATGTTGTGGAATGTGAAAGGGTTCAGAAAGGATGTTGGCAGAATTGGAGAGTTTGAGCTATAGCGAGAGGCTGAATAGGCTGTGGGCTGATTTCCCTGGAGCGCCAGAGGCTGAGGGGTGACCTTATAAAGGTCTATGAGATCATGAGGGGCATATATAGGGTAAATAGACAAGGTATTTTCACTGGGGTGGGGAAGTCCAAAGTTAGAGTGGCATAGGTTTAGGGTCAGAGGGGAAAGATATAAAAGGGACCTGAGGGGCACCTTTTTCATGCCGAGGGTGGTACGTGTATGGAATGAGCTGCCAGAAGAAGAGGTGGAGGCTGGTACAATAACAACGTTTGAAAGACTACTGGATGGGGTCATGAATAGGAAGGGTTTAGAGGGATATGGGCCAAGTGCTGGCAAATGGGATGAGATTAGGTTAGGATATCTGGGTCAGCAGGACGTTTTGGACAAAAGGGTCTGTTTCCATGATGCACATCTCTATGACTCTATAACAAGGGAGCTGGCTTTTCCCCAGGGTCAGGGAGTCCGAAACTAGAGGGGGATGTGTTCAAGGTGAGAGGGATGAGATATAGAAGGGTGCAGAGGGGCAATTCCTTTCACACAGTGGGAGGTGAGTGTCATCAATGGGCTGCCACAGCTGGTGGTGGAGGGGGGTCCGATTTTGTCATTGAAGAGACCTTTGGGCAGGGACATGGAGGGGGATAGGGATAGAGGGAGGCAAATGGGACAAGTCTGATTGTGAAAGGACGGCATAGGCAAGTTGGGCCAAAGGACCTGTTTCCATGCCGTAAACCTCTGTGTCTGATTAAACAGCCAACTCTTAATTTAACACAAAATTGTGGATTTTCATGGTGAGTGGGTAGAATCCACTCATCCCCTCCTCTGAATATTTGGATTGTACTGACTGATTTCCAATGGTTGCAGGATTGTTCAAAGAGCAAATAACAGGACACCTAATGTCATGTCACTGATAATCCAGAAGAGGTGGGGTTGCACTGGGGTATCCTGTATCCACAAGTGAAAAACACTCCATCTGACCCACCTGAACCCCATCTCCTGCGTTTGTTGGTGTTGCTGTATTTCATTACAGATTCAAGCGTCTGCAGTCATTTGTTCCTCCATTTTGTTTAATCAACTACCACATCTCTTCGAGGAATGTCTCTCCTGAAGAAGTTTTGCTCTCGCCTGATGTTTTCCTGCCACTCCTCTTGCAGAGCCAGAACTTAGCAGAATGTTGCTGATCAAAATCTACTTATCTTGGTGACTCCTGGAAGGAGTCCAATGAGATAGAGTAACACAGAATTCCTTCTTTTCAGGTGATAGCTGAGAGAACTGCTGGAACAAACATTAGGAGTTCGAAATAAAGTTTCGACATGTCAGAAGATATTCTGATTGATGTAAGAAGATTGAAACTTCCAATTCAAGTGAAGAGTAAAAGAAACTAAACCTTTAAGTATTATTTGAAATTCAAAGCAAAGTTTTATTTATTCCCTAATAGTTGATCAATGATTGGACAGGGTACTGGTTTAAAGTCCTATACCCCAAAATACTCACAACCACCCAAATGGACACGTACAGGCAATTTAAATAGCAATCACATCAGAGGGTCTTTTAGACCTGAAAATTGCTGTTTCTTTCCTTCTGTCTCTCTCTACATTAGGACTGATGATTACATGGCGAAGAATTTATAGGTTTCCTATCTATGCACATAAAAGCCTTATGAATTCATCACACCTGAAGTGTCAGGCTTGAAAGCATCACATTTACACCTGATTGACTCAACTACCATATTCATAAAATAACAACAAATCTACACTTCCTTCAGCAACAGCAATTAGCTTCTAATTGATCACAGGATGTGCAGGGAGTTACAAACAGCTGCTAATCTAAAGTTAGAACTCTTTCAGCAACGACAATTAGCCTGCAATTGAGCCCAAGGTGCACTTTATTGGGACACTTCCCAGAGAGGACGCATTGGGATCTTAAAGGGACAGGCCATTTTAGGCATTGCTTATCTTGTAGCAACAGACAGATTGTCTCCATGTACTTCCTTTACATCTGTTCTAAAAGGTTTATGAAAATCTAAGTGTCCCACTTATTTTTTTTAATAAAACATTGTGTTTACATGGCATAATGGTCCTGCTGTTGCAAAACAGTGAATGTTCTAATGCACAGGGAACAGTGCTATGGCAAATCATTGAGTATAACAAAGAAGTGCTTGCATTCACAGTTAATACTGTCTTCCCATATTCAATTTGTACAATGTATTATTGTTTTTGATATCAAAACTGCAGCAGCTTCTTTTAACTGTATTAAAAATCTGTTCTAAGAAAAGCAAAGCATACTTTTGCACCGTATACAAAACTAGTAAAGGAAATAGAAAGCATGTTGGTGATTTCTCTTTATTTAAGATGCTTCTGCTGGCCTTTTTGGTATAGTAGGCTAAACCGTGTCTGTCCACCACCTGCAAAGCATGAGTCAGGGCTGTGATTGAATATTCACTTGCCCTGTTGCTGGGTTAAAATCCTCGGAACCCCCCACCTCCCACCAGGGCACTGTGGGCACTACAGCACATAGACTGCAGTAGTTCAAGAAGGCAACTCGCAACCACCTTGTCAAGGACAACTAAGAATGGGCCATAAATGCTGGCCAACCAGCGCTGCCCATCTCCCACGAATAATTTTTTAAAAAGCCTTTGCATTGGTTGTGTTGGAGGTGAGCAGGATGGAAATTTGGTGGCCCCACCTAATAACCATAATTTGTAGATTAGACTAAACATGGTGGCTGTCTCTGTGCGCAGCCAAGAGCTCAAAACAAGTGGTACAGCCAACCTTTTGCTCTTAAAGGATGTCTACTCTTCCAAAGAAAGGGACATTGTATTGTGTAATATTGCTCCAAATTAAAATATGGAAAATAGGGTATAGATAGGGTTCTAGGGTGACAAATATTGCTTCATAGGTGTTAGTTCCAGGCTTGGTAGAGAGGGGCAAAGTCTTAATTCTTTTGTAGAGGGATGCAAGAAGACTCTCAAGGGTTACCCTCAGGAAACAGTGGGAGCAGCTTGTTTAATGCTGTGTCTGACACCAAGGATTTGACAGGAAATCGTCATATAGGGAGTCAAGCCAATGATTCATCATCAGCCAACAAACCCCAATCCAGAACACCCACCAACTTCCCAGCTGTTCAATGCTCCGTACACTCACCACTCATCTATCAAAAGTCCCTAGAACATTGGACTCATGTCCTATATCCTGATATTTCAATCACCGTCACATACCTACTGCTGTCAGCCTCACATTGACCTCCTTCCGCCTCCAGATATTCCCATCTCTGGCTGTTCAGCTATTGTAGGGACATCACTCCACCGCAGTGCTAAATAATGACTGAGAGTCTGTCGTCTTCTTTCAGGATGAGGTAGCATTCTATAGAATGGAGCACAGTCAGAGGGAGGACAAGGACACCTGCATGGCTCTCAACATCATTGAATGACTGTAACAGAGCTCACCCTCCAGCACTAGCAAGAACATTAAGGATGATGGTATGTCTCTGCCTTATGCACTTTCTTAATTTCCAACTCATCCACATCCTGCTATCTACATCCTGAGCAAGCTGAAGATGGTGTGACCAGGAACCTGCTACTACCTAACTCTGCCCTAACCCCTATCCACTCCCCCTTACCTTCCATACACTAATCCTTCCGAGTTCCTGCTTTCAGAAACCCAACCACTGCTGCCCAAGAGGAAGAGAGACAGCAACAGCACAGCACTGTTGAAGAGAGCCCATTTCTTGATGTGTCATCTATAGCCCCCAGCTCAGATACTGGATCTGCAAGTAGCTAGGGAGGTGAACATAGAGACACCAGGCACTGGAGGACTGCAGTTACATCAGGGATAAGTAAGGGGGGGTGAGTAGGGATAATGGTTAATTGGTTTAATTTTCAAGTTCACTGGAAAACAAGGTCATGGACAGTCTCTGCTGCAGAGGACTCAGACGAGGATCTCAATTCATGATTCTTCATGTTCCACAATTTCCGCTTTGAATGGTCTGAAATTTCTCCATTTCTTCCTCGAAAAGTTGCCTGAGCGGTCCCCATCCACCAGCACATCCTTTTCCCTGGCTGAGCTCATTCCCACTTTGAACAACTTCTCCCATTAACCCATCTCATTTTCATCTCAATTCATGTCAAATGTGTGACATGGGGACAAATGTGGTTTTCAGCTATGCCTGTCTCTTTGTGGGATATGTGGAATATTTCTTGTTCTAGTCCAACTTGGGCTCCTTCCCCAAATCTTTCCTGCTCTCAACCAGAATTGGAAAAAAATCATGAGTTTTAATTTTAATTGCGATCCTCTCTTAACTTCACCTGGTCCATCTCCGACACTTCCTTTCCTTGACTATTTCCATTTGCTGAAAATGTGTTGCTGGAAAAGCGCAGCAGGTCAGGCAGCATCCAAGGAACAGGAGAATCGACGTTTCGGGCATAAGCCCTTCTTCCTGAAGAAGGGCTTAAGCCCGAAACGTCAATTCTCCTGTTCCTTGGATGCTGCCTGACCTGCTGCGCTTTTCCAGCAACACATTTTCAGCTCTGATCTCCAGCATCTGCAGCCCTCACTTTCTCCTATTTCCATTTGCTTGTCACCAACAGCCATTACAAGCCACTGACTTCCACAGAGTTATACTCAACTACACCTGGAAGGATTCTCCATTCTTTCAATTTCTCCATCTCCATTACATCTGCTTTGATTATGCCACTTGGCTGCCTCCAACATAAAATTATAACAGGACTAGATAGGTAGATGCAGGAAGGATGTTCCCAGTGAAGGGGAGTCCAGAATTAGGGGTCACAGTTTAAGGAGACAATGTAAACCATTTAGATTAGATTAGATTAGATTAGATTCCCTACAGTGTGGAAACAGGCCCTTCGGCCCAACCAGTCCACACAGACCCTCCAAAACAGAACCCACCCAGACCCATTTCCCTCTGACTCATGCACCTAACACTACAGGCAATTTAGCATGGCCAATTCACCTGACACGCACATCTTTGGACTGTGGGAGGAAACTGGAGCACCCAGAGGAAACCCACACAGACACAGGGAGAATGTGCAAACTCCACACAGACAGTCGCCCGAGGCTGGAATCGAGCCTGGTGCTGTGAGGCAGTAGTGCTAACCACTGAGAGTTTAGGACTGAAGAGAGTTGCTTCACTGAGAATGGTGAGCCCATGATATTCATTAACACAGAAAGCAATTGAGGCCAAAAACAGTGTATGATTTCAAGAAGGATTTGGATATAGCACTTGATTCTAAAGAGACCAAAGGGTATGGGACAAAGCAAAAAACAGGCTATGAAACTGGATGATCAGCCATGATCATAATGAATGCCAAAGCAAGCCCAACGGGCTGAATGGCCTATTTTCAATGTTTCCATGACCTTTTTCTTCAAACAAAAATTCTTTCCCATAAAATAAAAGCAAATTACTGCGGATGCTGGAATCTGAAACCAAAAGAGAAAATGCTGGAAAATCTCAGCAGGTCTGGCAGCATCTGTAAGGAGAGAAAAGAGCTGAGGTTTCGAATCTAACTGACCCAGCTTTGACAAAGGGTCAGTTAGACTCAAAACATCAGCTCTTTTCTCTCCTTACAGATGCTGCCAGACCTGCTGAGATTTTCCAGCATTTTCTCTTTTGGTTAAAGATTCTTTCCCATTTTAGTTGGCAGGAATCTTGAGTAACTTCCTGGTCATGTGACCTTGCAGCTTTGAGTGCATGTTATTAGCAATCCCTTTGTCTTTGCTTCTGTTCACACCGTGTTCCACTTGCTCCCTCAACCCCTCTATCTACAGCATAAAAAAAACAAAATTTTCCAACCTGTTTCAATTCCAAAAGAAGAGCCATATCAAACTCAAAATATTAACTCTGTTTCTCTCTCCTCAGATTGGGCTAGGTCTGCTAAGTTTCTCCAGCATGCTATGTTTTTGCTTCAGATTTGAAGCATTCACAATATTTTACTTTTATTATGGGATCTCGATGGGGCAGTATACCGGAGAATTCTGATAAACATGTGCACTGAATGCTGCCTGACCCCAGAGAGATTTCTGTCACTGTCAAGTTGGCAGAGGACATCAAACAGCTTGCGTTGCCTGCAACCTCTGCCCCATGTACATCTCATACTGTTGACCCTAAGGCCCCATACCTGTTGCAGTTTCTATGTTTACAGGTCACCGCTCCTCTACTATCCCTGTGACAGTGCAGCAACTCTCAGGTCTAGGAATTTAGCACCAAATTACAAATGCATTCCAGAGTACTTGGAGAAACTTTACAAGAGTAGGATTTCTTTCAAAATCAACCAAAATGTAAGTCAGATGCCTGGCCCTTTAAAAATTCTAATCTGCTTGGCAGTTCAGTACGTTTTGTGTACAGTGATGTGCAAAATCATTCAATGAGGCTGAGTTGTCAAAGTTAGGCAATCCAGCAACAGTGAGCCATTGGGGTTATGTGGTATCTGGATAGCACTGATTTCAGTTCCTTCCAGGGCACATGGGAAGATCTATATTTAAGCCCTTCTCAAGAAGGTGTGCTACACAGGAAGCAGTTGGCAGCAGCATGACGACCCCCATTGAAAGGCCATTAGGCTTCCAGTGGTGCTATGGAAACAAAATTCATACACACTAAGATGTAATTGTTGTACATTACAAGTACTGACCTGACAATTTGTAATGCATGGTTTCTCATGTCAGTGATATAAATGTGCAGGTTCGTTCTGTACTTGGTCCTTGCAAATGTTCCCTTTTTGCATTATCAAAATTGTGTCTCAATGATTTTAATATTCTTGGTTTTTTTCTCAAATCTGTTCTAGAATTCTTTGGTTGATATCTCATAACTCTGCCATGTGGCAAAATACCAGATTTTAATCAACTCCACTAAAAAATAATATGAGTTCCACTAAATAATAATGGCAACTGTTTGGAAAAGCTCATAAGTTTAACTACTTAGTCAAAAATTCTGGTAGTTTACCCCACTTTAATAAACTCCCCAAAAATATAGATGGTTAGAATTGTTTTGTGCAGGTATTTAATCTGTTCACTTAGGATAATCTATAGATTGATTATGTGGTTAAAAAATACAGGGAGACTTGTGTTAATTGCAATGCAAATGGAATTTGTTTACTGCAATCTTTCAACATCTTTTATATTCAGGATGTACAAATTGGAGAACTCAGAATGTTAGAAATATGGCAGACCAGCTGTCTATTCCAGTTTGTTTCCATATGTCTTTATACTTGTGATAATCTGCAGTAGGGGTATTATTACACATGACTTTTAGAGATGCAGGTTCTATGAATGTTTCATGTTTGCATATTTTTCCTTGAAGTGTGACCTTTATCGATATTTAAAAATGCAATGTTTTGTTTGAATAATCATCTCTACTAATGATTTCCACAATCATTATTATATAAAGGCTGATACCGATAAGCAGTAAAGAAATGCTGTAAGTCCCAAAAAATGACAAATTGACATAGTAAAATGCATCTGACATCGCTTGTGTATAATTTGTACCATGTACTATATCAAAAACTATCACCATTACTCTTTAGAAAATATTAACCTTTCCATTCTATAATATTTGGAAGGTGTAAAACTAAAATTCAGCAATTAGAAATTACTGTTCTTCACAAAATATATTTGTTCAGTGTGAATCATTTCTATGATCTATGATGATAGTCCCAGTTTCAACAGCAGTTGATTTTCAAACCTACGAACCATTCAATGTCACCAGTTCTCAGTCAAACTATTAGGTCCTGAGCACAGAATTTACTGTCACAGAAAAATTGACATCCCACAACGCTAAGCTAATAAATGTTCACTTTGTTTCTTAAGTAGCATTAGCATTGAAGAAATGAATAAATATTTCTCAAATAGTACCTACCTTTTAGAGGGAGATAACTTATAATTTTAAGAGATTAGTGAATCAGGACAAAGATATGTTTCAAAAAGTCATGTTCTATTTGTTGAAGGGGAGGGGAAGAATTTGGCCAACAGCACAATTATTTCACAATGGTTTGTGAATATAGTGCCAAGAAACAATTGTACACATTGATCCCCAGCAGGCTTCTATTTGAATCATCCTTTTGAGAATAAACTGCTGGCAATATTGCAACTTCAGAAGGTTAAGGACAGGAAGATACCGCCAGGAACACACAGAGCTAACAGATTCCAGAAAGGAGTTTTAATGAGATTATTAAACAAGTGTCAACAAACCCCAACATCCTCCTACTGCTCCTCACCCTAGTAAAAACAGTAAGTGCTAATCTCACTGTTTAGATGTTTTGCTTGGGATCAATACTGTAATAGGTCAAATCCTTTAATACCTTTAAAAACAGTGAAAATATATAAATCTAAATTGCAAATGGAGTTCTGATAATGGATCAGGAGATACATTATGGTAGATTGTCGATTAAATACAAGCAAAAATAATGATGAGGCACTGAAGAGAATAAATGACAATTTGGTAAATAGGGCCTGAAAATTCTCTAGCTATTACATTGGGCCCACACACTGGGACATTATAGAGCAGGAATGCTGGATTTTCTGCTGCTTCCTTAACTGAGGCCATCCGCCCTCAAACAGAATTATTTGTGCCCTCTTATCTCACTGTGTTAACCACTTTGAAGACTTTTACCAGGTCCAGTGAAGTCAGAAAAGCAAGAACCTTCAGTTAAGAGAGCCTCTACTCCGAGTTGCACGTCCAGCTGTTCTATTTGATATCACTTGTCTTGTAAAATGTAGGTTGGAGCCTTGGGTGTTTACAAAGCTACCAGAAATTCCCAAACTGGGCTGCGATCAGGTTTATCAGAATGCAAACTGATTTCGAGGAAGCTCTATTGGACTCCTCCCTGCATTTCACCAGATTGGCAAAGTAAATTCAACCCCAATATTTTTAAAAGGAATACTGAATTTGCAATTCCAAGAATATTGAAGCTGCATTAAATTTGTTTGTAATAATATTCAGCTGTGAGTAGAACCTACAATCTCAATATCTTCCAAATAAGATGCTTGATTTGAGATTGTGTTGCTTTGTTTTGAAGTACAGTATGGAGTGAATGCACATTGCATTGTCTCTATTCTGTCAAACATGTGTCCAGCTTGAAAACAGTTCTTACAGCTGCATTGGCAATGTTGTTAATTATGTGCCTGGTAATGCCAGTTAGGGATGATTATGACATGAATCTGTGCCCATTTGGAATTGCTTTGAGTTCATTTCATCTCCCAACCACGAAACTTTATCCAGGAGAAAAATAAACTTCTCCTCTCATTAATTTTGATTAAACCAAATGTAATCCCAAAAGCAGGATGGATATTTGTCTTTATCACGTCCGCTATAAGCATACCCAAAGTGCAATGCAAATAAGAAGAGGTCACACAGAAAGGATCATTTGTCAGACATAGAACATGTCAAATTTTCCTAAATTCCATTTTCGTTAATGGAATGAGAGTAGTGAAAGTTCTGTAGGGGCTGATCAACCCAGTAGTCTTTCTTTCTCTCCCCTTCTTGTTTAATGCATAAAATCTGCCCGTTATTTACAAAGCTGTTTTAAGCATTTGCATACCACCACCATACATTTCATATGTTTCTTGTCAATGCATTGACTATTAGCTACTTGATCTGCATGCAAATGAAAAACATCTACCAGTGAGTTTGATTCCAACAATGTGGTAAATAATAGCATTGGTCATCAAGATGTCACCGGGAGAGTTTATTTGGCTGCTAATGTTATCATATATTTTGTTTTTAAGATATGCATATCCTGTGTAATTACTGACACATTATCAACTTTACCAATTCTGTCTGTAGCGTTTCAATGAATAAAGCTTCTTCCTCAATTTCCAGGTGCAGTACGGTGGCTCAGTGGTTAGCACTGCTGCCTCACAGCACCAGACTCCCAGGTTCAGTTCCAGCCTCGGGCAGCTGTCTGTATGGAGTTTGCACATTCTCCCTGTGTCTGCATGGGTTTGCTCCGGTTTCCTCCCACAGTCTGAAGATGTGCAGGTCTGGTGAATTGGCTGTGCTAAATTGCCCATAATGTTAGGTACATTAGTCACAGGGAAATGGGTCTGGGTGGGTTACTCTTCGGAGGGTCGATGTGGATTTGTTGGGTCAAAGGGCCTGTTTCCACACTGTAGGGAATCGAATCTAAACTTCAAGGAACTCTGTGTATACTTCATTGATTATTGAATGCAACAAGCTATATAATGAGGTGAAACCCATTTAAGACAACAGGACATAGCTAATTACCTGCTATAAATGCATTTACTGATTTTGTCATATATTATGACTGTTGCATTTCTCCCAATGACGCCCTTAAAATGCTTGCTAATTCAAGCATTCATAATCACTCAGGATCGGCATGGTAGGACTAATTTTGTGTTAGCATGTGAGAGGTATTGTTGTCAGCTGTCCTTTAATTTGAGGATAATGTCGACCGAAGGCGTTGAGTTTTTGCCATGGGTCTTCATAATACTGAACAGGCAGCTGTTCAAACTGCAGACCTTTGGGCATGTGGGCCTGGGTATGCCATGTGTTGGTGAGATCTGGAATGCAGGATTTGCACTCTTTCCTTTCCTTTCCTTCCCTGCTGTCACATTGCCTCATTGATAAGGTATTTTGTTTCAAAGCATAATAAAGCTTGGTAGGCGGCACGGTGGCACAGTGGTTAGCACTGCTGCTGCACAGCGCCACTCTTTCCTTTCCTTTCCTTCCCTGCTGTCACATTGCCTCATTGATAAGGTATTTTGTTTCAAAGCATAATAAAGCTTGGTCAACAAGTTGCCATCATTCTGAATGTTTGGTAGTAAGTCTCTCATAACATTAATGTCAATCCCTCTGTACTCAAGGAGAGTTTCATTGTTGTCTTTGTAATTTTTTTTAATCCCCCCGGAGCACCGGCTACTTGAGAGTTTTGAAAACAGAGCCTGTTGGGGGAGATGCATCTTGACCATCTGGACATGGTGTCTAGTCCATCATAGTTGAGTTTGCATGGGTTTTGCCAGAATGCTTCTAGAGCTTTTCTAAGGGAAGACAGTAGTGTGGTTCAACAATTCTCCTATTAAGTACAGAAGATAAGATGGTGGTATTGTTGATGGAATTTGACTCATTCTGTTACGTGTTGCTGATACACAGTCCAGGTCTCACTGCAGTATAGGCGTTTGGTAGCAATAACAGCTCTGCACACCAGGACTTATGTTGACTTGTGGATCTCTTTGTTGTCAAATACTCACTGTCACAGTCTGTATAACGCTGAGCTGGTGACTGGTGGCAAGTGCTCAATATATACATGTGTGGAATGAAATATTTGGCTAACCTGGCGTGGTTTCGATATGAGTTTTTTTATGAGGCTGACGAGGGAAGTTAAGAAACATATAAAGTCAAAAGAGAAAAAGTATAACATAGCAAAGATGAGTGGGAAAATGGAGGACTGGGAAGCTTTTAAAGAACAACAGAGGATTACTAAGAAGGAAATACACAGAGAAAAAATGAGGTACCAAGGTAAACTGGACAAAAATATAAAGAAGGATAGTAAAAGCTTTTTTAGGTATGTGAAAGGGAAAAAAATGGTTAAGACTAAAATTGGGCCCTTGAAGACAGAAACAGGGGAATATATTACGGGGAACAAAAAAATGGCAGAAGAATTGAATTGGTACTTCAGATCTGTGTTCACTGGGGAAAACACAAGCAATCTCCCTGAGGTAATAGTGGCTGAAGGATCTGAACTGAAGGGAATTTATATTTGCCAGGAATTGGTGTTGGAGAGACT
>NC_057719.1:71284666-71299666 GCF_004010195.1 Chiloscyllium plagiosum
TGAAGGTAAGCATGCAGGTACAGCAGGTAGTGAAGAAAACTAATAGCATGCTGGCTTTCATAACAAGAGGGATTGAGTATTGAAGCAAAGAAGTTCTTCTGCAGCTGTACAGGGCCCTGGTGAGACCACACCTGGAATATTATGTGCAGTTCTGGTGTGCAAATTTGAGGAAAGACATTCTGGCTATTGAGGGAGTGCAGCGTAGGTTCGCGAGGTCAATTCCTGGAATGGTGGGACTATCTTATGTTGAAAGATTGGAGCGACTGAGCTTGTATACCCTTGAGTTTAGAAGACTATTGTCTATTGTCAATTAATATTAATAAATAGACGAAGTTTCTTGTCTGCCGAAATGAGGAGATCGAACCTCGTTCAGAATAGGCAATGACATTGCAGTCATTCACAGCTGTAGGTTATGTATACCTACAGCTGTCACTTTAATCAGTTCTGTTGGGTTGGCATAGTGATTTTGAGTTGTCATGTGAGAGAGTAGATAATGCTCAGAGCATTTTACAATGGACTGTTAGCTCATTCCTGCTTGTCTCAAGACCGTTATATCTATTGGAATCATTGTTCATTTCCTCTGGATATTACTCTGGAATATTTCCATTACTTTGTCAGATTCAAAACGAAGAGGCAGCAACACAAGCATGTAAAACTTTAATTGACGCTATCCAGCATCACGACTTGTGTATAGGGACTTGCAATGGTAAAACTAATGCAGCTGCTCTCACTTCAATGGAAATCCATTTAAAATCCTATTTTCTAGGTGGGAAAAGAAATTTATAATGTTGTATAAGCAGTAATATGTTATTTCTACATCTGTTCCTGGAGAGGTGTGATCCAGGAACTGGTGTGATGTTGCTGCATAACCATAATATCGTATCCTTTTCATTGGGAACTTAATTAATTAGTTTATACCTGTGGCAAAATACAACAATGATCATGAAGAATGGCAAATATTATAGTCTCTGTCAGTTTATAACATTAAGCTTTGAAGTTCCTGATTGGTACAATATTCACTGATCAGATATATGAAACAAAACACACAAAGATGACTGCTAAGGCTTAGGAGCTTGTGTTTAGTTAACTTTCTTTTGTTTCTGTAAGAAGTGAGTATTATGAACTCAGTTTACGATGTAAGCCAGGATCCTTATTGTAAATAGAAGTGATAAACCTCCCACAACAGAGATTTTGTAGCTTTCATCACTTGAGAGACCAGTCTTGAGGACTATTGATCCTGAAATTGATGGGATTTTCTATGAAGGTTGCTTGTTTGTTCTGCTCTGTTGTCACTAGAGTGGTTTAAGCTATGTTTGTTTATTTTGCTGTGAATAGCTCTTAATGGATTAGGTGCTGGTGCTTTCGCCAAAAGCAGTAACTGACCTTTGGAAGTATCCATGGACAGTTTTAGAAAGCAAGTGAAAAACCTTCCACTTGTAAGGCTTTAGTGGTCTACAAAGGGAAATTGATACTTAACTGCTTGAAAAATAGGGAAGGAGGAATGTAAATATACTGAACACAACAATGTTCAAGTTGCTTCCATCATCAACTTGCCATTTTCGAATTGCAGTGAGGACACTTTGCCTCACTGCAACACGGTTCATTATACATTGTCAATCTAGTTGCAGTTCATAATGTAGTTCACTGTGTCAGAATACTGTAGGTATCAATCGCTATTCCCTGTAATTTGAGAAGTTGCAAACTAATCTTAAACTTTTTCCAACACTCGAGCAGGAGAAAACAAGATCTCTTTAAATTATTATATATACACATCCCCAGGGAAAAAAAATAATGTGGCTGTACACTTAAATGTAACATGCAAAATAAAAATTTAATTGAATCTGAAAATGTTCTATACCAAATAAAGCATATGTTTGAAATTAAGTAGGAACACAGTTTGACTCACTGGTTAGAGGAATATAGAAATTAATTTTAACAATCTAAGAATTTCATGAGTGAGACTTTCTGGGAACTTAGCCACTCTTTAAAACCTTGACAACAATTAAATTGCGCTAAACACTACATCCATGAAGTGTTAGAGAGGGTGTTCATGTTTCATGTGGTGAGAATTTTCAAACATTTTCCACTTATCTACAAAATTACCGATGTTGCAGTTTCCACTCTTAGCGGCACCCTGGGCTCCTATCTTCTGATGTTGTTCCAGGGAGGTCTGTGTTGTTGCATGCCGTGGGTGGGAATTGTCACAAGCTCAGGAATATCTGCTACAATTATAACATGGTGTTCAATCTCTTTGGGCAGCAGCAACAGCAGGTAGGAGCAATGTGAGAAGCAGGAAGCAACACCTGGGTGAAGAAGGAGAAGGGTAGCAGAAACTGCTGGTGGAAGGATGGAATTTCTCCACATGATTTAGTGGAGAAATATAGAAGACAGAATTACAGTGTGTCACCTACAGGAGGAAGAAGGGCTGAGGAAAGGAATGCCACCATGTGATGGTAGAAAGGACAGCCAATGCAGCAAGAGAAAATGTTTGCTTATAGTTTGACATTGATCATTTATATCATAATGTATTTGGATTAGTTGGGTGTTGGGTTGAGTATTTTGTTATGTTATATTTATCCAAGTTTAATGCCAGTCTAAGCTTGATTGGTAAAATTCTTGCTCCTGAATCAGAAAGTTGTGATTTCATGTCTCCCCCCAGGACTTGAGCATAAAAATCTAGACTGATACATGCATTACTGAGGCAGTGCCAAACTACTATAAGAGGTGCTGTCTTTCAGATAGGACATAATACAGGTGGAATGGCCACGCTAAATTGCCCATCATGTCCAGCGATGTGCAGGCTAGGTGGATTGGCCATAGGAAATACAGGGATACAAGAATAGAGCATGGGTGTAGGTCTGGGTGGGATGCTCTTTGGAGGGTCAGTATGAACTCGATGGCAGATGACCTTCTTCGACACTGTAGGGAATCTATGAATCTATGATTAAACTGAGGTTCTGTGTACTCTTGTAGATAGATGCATGGTATTATTGAAAGAAGAGCAATTGTATTTGCCTTGTAACTTGACAAATATTTACTACTCAGCAATGTATATATAAAATTATATTATCATGATCATATTGGTCTCTGTGCGATTTATCTTCCACATTTCCCTCCATCTTTGCACACCTTGGGACAACTTGAGACTGTGAAAGGCAGCGTATGAATGCAAGTTCATTCTTTCTGTCTCTAGTCATACAAAACATTTCTATGAAATCAAACTAAAGAAGAGAACATGGTTATGAATCCCTTTGATGACCATGCTGTCAGCCATCTAGACCCAAACTGCAGATTTCTCTTCCAAAAACCTTTCACATCTCCACCACTAAAAGCTTTTAAAAATATTTTTGACCAAGCTTTTGGTTGCTCCACCATTGACCATCCATCTTATCATTTTTTGTTGTGTTTTACAAGTTGTTTCTAATTTAGACATCATGGTGTGGTATTCTGATTTTGCATATCTACTGGGTGTCTCACCTGCAGGTAGTTTGGATTGAAATCTTAGTAAGCATTGTGCATGATTTCCTAACAATTAAATGATGGCTAGAAAATTATACAGACTCCACATGCAGTTTCCACTTACTCTGAAGTACTTGTTACTATTTCACATTGCTCAATGAAATATATTGTATTCCATAAGTTATCCAATAATTCCATTTTGGTCCTGTTGGTCAGTAATTGAACTACCTATTCAACTGCATTTTTTTCAGATTGTTGTATCTTTTATGGTTTTTTAAAATAAAAAATCAACTTCCATCATTTTGTATATAACCTCATAATCAACTGAAACTCTGCTGTTCACAGAGCATGACACGTCTCGTTTCTTACCTCTTTGCAGATGCTCTACCATCTAAAAGAACAAGGACAGCAGGCACATGAAACATTGCCACCTGTTAAGGCTTCTCCAAGCCACACAACATCCTGACTTGGAACTATATCATGATCGCTTCACTGTTGCTGAGTTAAAATCCTGGAATACTGTCCCAAGCAGCACTGTGGGTGTACCTGTATCACAGAAACTGCAACAACTCAAGATGGCAGCAGCTCACCACCACCTTCTCAAGGACAATTTGTGCTGAAAAATAAATGCTGAATTAGCCAATGACACCCACGTGCCATGAAATAATTAGAAAAGACTTATTTATGAAACGAGATAGAGCTTTAAACAAAACAAACACAATAATTCATAATTACAGTGCTCACTTTCATCAAGTTTCATATTTATGAAATGATTCACTGTTTTGAAAAGATGGCCACCTAACAACTAAAATGATGTCAAAGCTCTTTATTGACAATGACACCAAACCATTCAGTATGAACTTGTCAGGAAGGAAAAGGCTATGTTTCTTTCTGGTGTCAAGTCACTGGAAGGCTGAGAATATGACTGCATTTGCCATAACCTCACAGGGCCTTTTCTGTCCCTCATAAACATCTTCAGTCAAACATATCCAAAGCATGCATTTGGGAAGCGAGCTAGGAAAACAAAATGTACACAGGAAAATGAAAAGTTTTGATTTATTTCATTGACAAATAAAATCTAAACAAGAATTCATTGACAATTCATTGCCAGTGAATATATTGAATGTGACATGCCAACGATCAGCAATGTAAATGTCATCCCCAGTGCAATCAATAACAGGCAATACTCCCCATTGTAGATATGCATATGCTCTGAGTACATTACCTTTAAGGGGTACAATGCAGATTCTTGACAGCAATTTCAAAAATATTGAAAAATAATTTTGATGAATAAATTATACACAAATATTCCACTATTAATACTGAAATATTAAAATGATTGGCCATTTAATAGTTTTCAACCTTTTAAACAACATATACCTTAATTTCAATATCTGCAAATGATATTTTTTGCAACTGAACAACGTAAAATAGTACATCTGTAACTTGGGAGCCTAGTTTGTCAAGTTTATTTAGTATTGTATACAATGTTAGTTCTATGATTAGAAATTATTATTATCCTTTGAAACTTTTAAGCGGAATTATCAAACTTTGTCGAAACATCAACATGATTTGTGCTTTTTAACCTGCAGTGCAATGCAATCTTTGCCTTTCTGTTTCATCCAAATGCATCAAATGATTTCCTTTTCCTACTCATTGTCAGCTCTTTTCTTTCCCTGTATCAACAGCATTGGCAGCATTTCCCCTGCTGCTGATTGAAAAAGTCTGATGGTGCCATAGCTCTCTCGTGCCTGTGGGTATAACAGCCATAATGACCATGGTCTCCAGGGTTTTCTGTCAGACCATTACTTCGCAATTTCATGTCATGTGAATTTTTGGAAAGATTTCAGACTGGATCAAAAGGAGAAGTCTCCAATAATTCAAAAAGAAGTTCAAGTCTTAGGCTGCTGATGTAGAATCCCTAAGAAGCATGTCAAATCTCTTTACCTTGAGGGGCTGCACCATTCTTCTCACTATTAATAGGGCTCTCACATGTAGGGGAGACAACCTCTCAAGATTGAACAACTTTGCAGGCCCAGATTTCCATGGACCTTACAACCTGCTGTTAAGTTAAGTGAGTCCTATCCCTACTTGCTAAATGTGCAAATATAGTGCTATTTGCTTTTGCCTAATGCATTTTGCTCCATAGGCTGCGACAATGCACCATAATGATAGCATGTTTTACTTGAATCTATTTTATGAATCAGCATCCAACTGACATACAAGGGAAATGGTAGATTCAGGTCATTTGAGCATCACTTTCCCATGCTGTAGCAGTGCTTTTCTTATGTCCTTTTCAACAAGACTGTGGTTATAACCAGAAGTGTTATGGATGATAAATATTTTTGGGAAAAATGTTGTTCAGTAAAGATAGGAAAGGGAAAACAGAGTGAGGGGTTGGTAGTGATTAATGGGAGTATTGCAGTCCTGGAGAAAGAGCATATCCTTGGAAGGAAATTATCAATTTCATTTGAGCTGAGGAAGAGGAAAAGTTATAAATTCACTTCTTGGTGTAATATATGGGTTAGCAGTAAGTGGGAACAATGTAGAGGAATAAATTTGCAAGGAAACTACAGAGGTGCGCAAAAAATTCTAAAGTAGTTATAATGGAAACTTTAAAGATATAAATATAGGCCAATATAGTAGTAGTGTAAATGGCAGAGAGAAACAAGAGTTCTTGGATTGTGTACAGAAGAATTTTCTACAGCAGTGTGTTATAGGTACAATGAGAAAGGAAGAATTGCTGATCTATTTCTTAGAAGGAGGTGGGACCTGTAAATCAAGAGTTAAATTCTAATGAAACATCAGCTGTCAATTTCTGAGAGTTTCACTGAGTGATTCTCTCTCTGAGCTCTATTGTGTTATCAAACACAAAATTCTGCTGCACACCTCATTGTGCATGTACCACACCTCTATAGTCCCATTCTCATGTGACTCACCAATAACAGAAATACTTGCCTTTGCCAGGATCTGCGGGGATTTTTGATGGTGCCATATATAAATCCCAGCTTTACTCTAGATCAATTGATGCAAGCCACAAACTGACATTCATAGTTGCAATGTGGGAAGTATTGCCTAGGAGATGACCAACAGAGACATGTTGGTACCCAGAATCACTGACAGGGACCCAAAGATCTGAGTCAGCACAGCGGTGCGGAGAATGGGAGGGTGATAGGGTGGAGAACTGTTCTCATTCCTACAAATCAGCAGTGGGGATCATGGCACCAGACCCTGCCAATCTGGTCTGCAGTTGCTGCATGGGTCTGTGTGGTGTCAGCAGTCTGGAGAATGCCCAGCATTGCAAGAGGAAAGTTAATGACTTTATGACCTTTATGTAAATACCACTATCTTTTCTCTGCTACCTCACACTCACTCGAACTCTGGCATTAAGCCCAGATCCCACCATGGCTCATGTCTATCACTCACATTATTGCACACTGCATCTTCTTTTAATTATTCACATCCACCTCAAGACTCCAGACTCTATACCTTGCACTTCCTACTCACAAGCTAAGGGCCCCTTTCCCACCTGCAGCAGCATTAACAGCTATGCCAGCCATTTTTATCTCACTCAATCCCTCCCTCTCTCCAATTCCAGGAGAAAACTTCACACAATAGGGCAAAAAGAGTCAACTCTATTGGTGAGATACCTATCATCAATCTCCTCATCTCCCACGGGGAGTGAACTCTATCCTTAATGGGAGAGGTCCATGGTCATTTGTTTTGTTTTGATCATGGGATATTGTTGTTACTTGCTTAAGAATTAAGTTAAGAATCAATCACACTGAATTCGCGTATAGGCCTAGACTGGTAAGGAGATTTCCTTCCCTAAATAACATTAGTACACCAGTTGGGTTTTTATAACAATCAACTGTGACCATTGGACTTCTACTTCCAGATTTTGTTGAGTTCAAATTCCACTACCTACCATGGTGGGATTCACAGTGAATATTACCCAAGTCTCTAGATGACTGGTCCAGTGGTGATGCCACTACATTATCACCTTCCCTCCATTTCTCAGCAAGCAAATAAGATTCATATCCAGTGCTGCGCTGTTCTCCCATTACCATCACTATGAATGTAGTCTTAATCTGCTGGAAAGCCTATTCCTATCTCTCAACTCATTGTCATGCTTGTTTCTTACAGGCACCAGCATCACCAACAAAGGCTCTTCCTTGAAGGTACCAGCAGTGACAGCAAAGCAACAGTGGGATGAGGGACCTTGACTTCACTTCCGATGCCTCTTCCTCACAAGGAGACAGTGTGGTGCCAGTAAGCACCCAGTTAGAGGAGGAAAGATGTAAGTCCCCGCAAAAGCTTCCTCTCAGGACACTCCAGAGTTGCCCAGAACCTGCCTGCAGTTTTCAACCTCTTGAAGGGTGAACCTGTATGGAGCCATGACACTTGCAGTATGTCTAGGCCCTCTAGCTACGAACGCCTCAAGATAACCTGTCCAAAACTTGAAGGACAACAGGACCCACTATAGGGCAGGCTTCCTCCACCCCAGTTTCAGACACTAGCAATGTACCTAGATATAGGATGGACTGGAAGAAGAAAATCTTCTGAAGGCACATGGGGGGTACAGGTGAACTTTCATTGTGAATGCATTGTCACATTTTTAAATGTAGGTTAACTTTTCATCATTAGGTCTGTAAATGACTGTCATTACAGTTGTAGCTACAACAATAAAGATAGAGATGATAGCCATTCTTACCACCACAAGATGGTATAACTCTATCCAAGCAATAGCTATCCTTTCCATAGCACTCACACTTGCATAATTAAACAGGTTGTGAACACTTCCAAACTTTGTAACCCTAACTTTTATTAAACAATAGGAAAAATATAAACGATCGTACTGGTAAACTGCATTTGTGATTGGGATTCCATAGGGATGCTGGCCTCAATGACACTGAAATTTTATAGTCAGTGAAAGATGATTTCAGATAACTCAATCTCATTGAACGAGGTTGACAAAGAAATCTTGCCCATGTTGATTTAGCTGATGCTGCTACACTTTAGGATGCTAAAGATGTTGTTTCTTCTGAAGAATAACTGCATTTTCTTATTCAATGCAATGCCACAGTTCTCATGGATCCTCTATGCCCATCATGCAACTTTGTAACATCTTCCCAGAGCAAAGAGTCCAAGGATGAAGAGGAGTCCCTGAGGTGACTGGCACAAGGTCGTGATGTGGAGGAAACATAGCCCTTGGTGGACACAGTGCCAGAGGGTGTTGCATTGCAAACACACTGCATATCATGACATGGTGTTCTGGCTACGTGAAGCCAGTTCCCCTGTATCATCTACAGAGCACTCCATGAAAGGTGGGCATCTGAGGCTCTCCTGTATCTTTGTCATATAATGAGGGCAACTCTGGCTGAAAACTCTGCATTAGGGAGCTGCACTATATTCACTGTAGGTCGTTGCTGGTCCTGGTTTTCAGACACATTTATTTATCATCCATTAATGCAGCGGACACTGTCATGACCACAGATTCTGCGTCTGGATCTACTGCGGATGGCTCCAATGAGCATCTGTGGGCAATATCAGAAACAAATCTGCTCATCAGCAATGTGATCAGTCAGCAGTTACAGCATACACAAAGAACATTGAAACAGTCACCTCAACACTATGGGATCTGGAGCTCCAACAAGAAGGTCAATAGGACTTTTCATATCACTGACCTGATTCAGATTTATGTTGCTCAAGTCATTTGGTACTCATACATTAGAAGATTGAATGGCAGCAGTAATGAAAACCTCTATCCCGACCCCAAGAAAGACAACATTACAATGAGGTTTCATTGTCACATGTACTCATCAAAGCGATGCACAAGGACAGTGAAAAGTGCACAATGTCACCATTTCCAGTGCTACACAAGGTACAAAGGTGCCTAGATCCAAAAACTTAAGGATAAATTAGAAAAAGAAGCAAAGTTTCAAAGCAGATGAGTCAGAGCTGGACTTCAAATTGGGTCAGCGCTGGGATTCACCTCGAAGCCGGGGATCCAGGCGGGGTCTCTCTTCGAGACCGGGAGTCTGGGCTGGGTCTCATCTTGGGATCAGGACTCCAGACTGGGTCTCACCTCAGGATCAGGAATCCAGACCGGGTCTCACCTCAAGACCGGGAATCCGGGCTGGGTCTCACCTTGAAGCCGGGAGTCCGGACTGGGTCTCACCTCAATGCCAGGAATCTGCACTGGGTCTGACCTTAGGCCGGGTGTCTGTGCTGGAATTCTCTAATCTATGGGAAGCTAGGGAAGTGATTGCTGGGCCTCTTGCTGAGATATTTGTATCATCAATAGTCACAGGTGAGGTCCCAGAAGGCTGGAGGTTAGCTAACATGGTGCCGCTATTTAAGAAAGGTGGCAAGGACAAGCCAGGGAACTAGAGACCGATAAGCCTGATGTTGGTGGTGGGCACGTTGTTGGAGAGAATCTGAGGGACAGGATGTACATGTATTTGGAAAGGCAAAGACTGATTAGGGATAGTCAACATTATGCACGGGAAATCATGTCTCACAAACTTGATTGAGTTTTTTGAAGAAGCAATAAAGAGGATTGATGAGGGCAGAGCGGTAGACGTGATCGAAATGGATTTCAGTAAGATGTTCAACAAGGTTCCCCATGGGAGACTGGTAAGCAAGGTTAGATCACATGGAATACAGGGAGAACTAGCCATTTGGACACAGAATGGCTCAAAGATAGAAGACAGAGGGTGGTGATGGAGGGTTGTTTTTCAGACTGGAGGGCTGTGACCAGTGGAGTGCCACAAAGATCGGTGCTGGGTCCACTACTTTTTGTCATTTATATAAATGATTTGGATGCGAGCATAAGAGGTATAGTTAATAAGTTTGCAAATGACACCAAAATTGGAGGTGTAGGGGACAGCAAAGAAGGTTACCTCAGCTTACTACTGGATCTTGGTCAGATGGGCCAATGAGCTGAGGAGTGGCAGATGGGGTTTAATTCAGATAAATGCGAGATGCTGCATTTTGGGAAAGCAAATCTCAGCAGGACTTATATATTTAATGGTAAGGTCCTAAGGAATGCTGCTGAACAAAGAGACCTTGGAGTGCAGGTTCATAGCTCCTTGAAAGTGGAGTTGCAGGTAGATAGGATAGTGAAGAAGGCGTTTGGTATGCTTTCCTTTATTGGTTAGAGTATTGAGTACAAGAGTTGGGAGGTCATGTAGCGGCTGTACAGAACATTGGTTAGGCCACTGTTGGAATATTGCATGCAATTCTGGTCTCCTATCGGAAGAATGTTGTGAAACTTGAAAGGGTTTAGAAAAGATTTACAAGGATGCTGCCAGGGTTGGAGGATTAGAGCTAAAGGGAGAGGTTGGATAGGCTGGGGCTGTTTTCCCTGGAGGGGAGACCTTATAGGGGCTTATAAAATCATGAGGGGCATGGATAGGGGAAATAGACAAGGTTTTTTTCCTGGGGTGGGGAAGTCCAGAACTAGAGGGCATAGATTTAGGGCGAGAGGGAAAAGATATAAAAAAAAAATCTAAGGGGCAACTTTTTCACACAGAGGGTGGTGCATGTGTGGAAAGGGCTGCCAAAGGAAGTGGTGGACACTAGTACAATTAAAAATTAAAATAATTTAAAAGGCATCTGGATGGGTATATCAATAAAAAGGGTTTGGAGGGATCTGGGCCAGGTGCTGGCTGGTGGGACTAGATTGGATTGGGACATCTGTTCAGCATGGACGAGTTGGGCCGAAGGGTCTGTTTCCGTGCTGTACGTCTCTGTGATTCAATGGCTGTATGACCTCGAGACCGGGGGTCCATGTGGGGTCTCAGCTCAAGACTGGGAGTCCAGGCTGGGTCTCAGCTCAAGACTAGGAGTCCAGGCTGGGTCTCACCTTAAGGCTGGGAGTCCGGGTTGGGTCTCACCTCAAGGCTGGGAGTCCAGGCTGGGTCTCACCTCAAGGTTGGGAGTCCGGGGTGGGTTTCACCTCAAGACTGGGACTCCAGGCTGGATCTCACCTCAGGACTGGGAGTCCAGGCTGGGTCTCACCTTAAGGCTGGGAGTCCGGGCTAGGTTTCATCTTAAGACTGGGAGTCCAGGCTGGATCTCACCTCAAGGCTGGGAGTCAGGGGTGGGTCTCACCTCAAGGCTGGGAGTTTGGGGTGGGTCTCACCTCAAGGCTGGGAGTCTGGGGTGGGTCTCATCTTGAGGCTGTGATTCTGGTCTGGGTCTCACCTCAAGCCTAGGAGTCCGGACTGGATCTCACCTCAAGGCTGTGACTCCGGGCTGGGATTCACCTCAAGGCTGTGACTCCGGGCTGGGATTCACTTCAAGGCCAGCAATGCCATCCAAGGATGGGTGGTAAATAAAAAGAAATAAAAATATGAAAAGACAAAGAAATGAAGATAAGAAAAGGATGGATCAGAAAAGCTCCAGTTCAGGAGTCCTATCCGGGATATTGAGATGGAAATTTTATTGTGCAAGGTCTGAGCTAAGCATCTCCTGCACCTTATGCAGGCAATGGAACTGTGCAAGGTGATTGCAGCTTTTTGCAACTGAAGTGAATATTTACAGCTCATCTGATTTAATTGGGGTTTTTTGACCATTGCAGGCTCAATTTCAATGTAAAAGATATGGTGAAGACTGCTTGTGGCCTGGATTTTGGTCAGGACAAGAGATCCCTCTACAGCATTACATGATAACCGCTGTCCTCAGCCTGTACTGTGAGGGTCTGTCTCATGCTCCTGCCCCTTGAAGGGCCTCACATCAAGCAAAGGGAGAGTTTACTCCCTCAGAGGAAATATCAGCAATGTCGTTGCAGCTATTTTCATTTCAAAGGCACCGTTGTATTTTGGATGAAGATGGAAGGAAAACAATTAAAAATTGAGGGAGTGAGTCATATACTCAGCTGCTCAACCTCTTGAGGGAGTGAGTCATATACTCAGCTGCTCAACCTCTTGACATCCCAAACCTTCATGTTCGTTACTGCCTTGCACTTCCCCCCTCCATCAACCCCTTTACTTTTGATCATCTCCACAATCTTACCCAACTCTTTTATTTAACTTCTCATCTCCCTATTCTACACTGAATCCCTGACATATAATGCAGTTCTGCCAAGCATAGTTGTGTAGTGTCCCCCTCACAGAAGCCAGGGTGGCATTGACCATCAGTGACCCTCCTTCCTGCAGTATCCCATGACTTCCCATGTTCTATCATCTCTCTTAAACGTTGAGTTGCCCCCTTTCACAATTATTGTCCCTATTGCATCCCATCACACTGCCTTCAATCACCACAATTAACCTCCCCAGCATCCCCACCAAATCGCTGGCCACTGATAACCCTCTTGACTTTCAGTGAACAGTTCTTCTGGACTGATTATGGCCCATGTCCCGTATTGACTTGGAAAGACAGCTCCAATCGTTGAGTCACCAAATCCCTGACTGGGGTCTGTGAACCTCCTAGACTGACCTCCAATTAATCCCTAGACTGCTGGCACTGAACTCGCAGAACTGATTGTGACCCTGCAGTGGTGTGTGGCAGGCTGTACCCTTCACAACTTGAGCCAATAAAATAAATAAGTCCTGGATGCAGGGGAATACAAAGCAATCATTTGAGGATGAGGCTGTGGATATTGACTGGAAGGATTAAATGGAAGAATGCATGGTAAAGATGTGCACTGCTGAGCACAAGAAGCCAGACACAACTGAAGTGAAACCTGCTTCCAGGATGAATGAGCTGGGTTTGAACTTCATTTCACTCTGTAACTTTCTGTTGGTAATATAACAAACACGGTCGAAAAGTGTGGTGTTGGAAATGCACAGCCAGTCAGGCAGCATCTGAGGAGCAGGAGAGTTGATATTTTGAGCATAAGCTCTTCATCAGGAAGAGCTCATCTCTTCATCCTGATGAAGAGCTCATGCACGAAATGACGATTCTCCTGCTCTTTGGATGCTGTCTGACCGGTTGTGCTTTTCCAGCACCCGACTTTTCGACTCTGATCTCCAGCATCTGCAGTCCTCACTTTTTCCCAGTATAACAAATACCTCCTGGTCAGTCCAAATTACATGTGGACCTCGTTGAATTTTTCTGTTGTTGGAAGTTGTTTCTTTTCTCCATATAATTATCTTGCGTGGTATCTCTGGGTGAACCCACCAGAAAGTATCTGTATACTATGGGTCCTCATTCAGGAGTAACCAGCAGTCAGTGAGATGGGGTTAGGTGAGGTGGCTCTTTTAAGGTTTCAGGTGTGGGATATCCAAGTTTAGTGCAGTGATGTCTTTCAGGTAGGCAGCAAGTTGGAAGCAACCACCCATTTACCACCCTGTACACTAGTCCCTCCATGCCCTTGTCATTAAAGCAAGGGGTTACATGCCTTTCTGCAGTGTGTCCCCAGTTGAACCATCCACTGTGAAGGGCAAGTCCTGGTTGGTAGCGCCTGAAATGTCATGGAGCAGAGTTTTAAATATGGCCCCAGCACACAAACATCAGCATCAACAGCAACAAACACTCCCACTTTTCCTGCTTCACAATTCTATGAGCCAGGCCCATAAAGGCTAGTTGCATAATTAATGAGCTGAACAGTCGACAATTGCACGAGAAAAGTTAACACTTGCCAAGACGGACTGTCCACCATGAATCTCACCAAATACATTGGTTCACTGAAATAACAATGGAAAAATGGAAAATATCAGCCCCAAGTATCTGAAGCCTCAGAAGAATGGCCTAGGCAGTGTGAGTCTTGGGAAGATGTTTCCATTGGTAGGACAGGCTTGGACCAAGAGTACAGCCTTAGAGTAAAGGGAAGACCTTTTAGAATGGAGATAAGGAGAAACTTCTACAGCCAGAGAGGGGTGAATCTATGGAATTCACTACCACTGAAGGCTATTGTAGGCCAGGTCATTGAGTGTATTTAAGACAGAGATAGATAGGTTTTTGATTGAGAAGGGGATCAAGGAATATTGGGAGAAAGTGGGTGAATAGGGTTGAGAAACTTATCAGCCATGATTGAATTGTGGAGCATATTCGACGGCCTAATGGCCTAATTTCTGCTCCTATGTCTCATGATCTTATGGTCTTAAGAAGGAGATTTTCCATTTTCTTTAAGTCAGCATCTTCCTACAGTTGCAGTATACAATATTAATTTGGAATTGATCCTTACTGTGGCATGGGTACAACAGAACTGAGGTGACCATCACCTTTGTCAACACTTATTCATCTAATTGTATTTCTTTGTCCTTATTTCAGGAAAGTTGATGGTCTTCTTTCAATTTTCTGATTGCTATAATTTGAAAGGCAATTTTCATGGTTAAATGTAGAAGTAGTACAATGATAGAAGAAAAAAAATACATCATTTAACTAAATACTTATGATATATACCTTTTCTGGCTGACAAGGACCTTTGCAGGAACATTAGTTATCAAAACTTGACAGATGCATTTAATTTGGGAGGGAACTGTTGCCAGCAATTTGAACAGAAAAGCAGATTCTAGAATTACATACTGACATTAGCATATATGTCACGTTTCCCTCCATCCCTTCCAATCTTATTGCTGCAAGCTGATTTGC
>NC_057719.1:71304666-71342219 GCF_004010195.1 Chiloscyllium plagiosum
AAAAGGAAAATTTTACTGCACAGGTTTTGCAGAGTCTGATTTCGAAATTTTTGAATGGATCTTGCAGACTTAATAGATGTTAATTAGCCCTGCAGTTTTTGTGTTGACTGTGTTAACATCAGTGTCTATGAAGCATTCATATATCACTGCTTTATATGATGATCTCATCAGGTTAGAGGCAGGCAGTCTGAGAACTACACAGCATTTCAGCCAGCATAGTATATAATAAATTATAGGAAAATAATACATTATGAGTATGATTTAGTAATGAACCAGGATTACAGGATAGAAGCAGATGGGTTTTACAGCAATTTTCACACTGAGAGCTAAGACTGAAATAGATTGTACCTATACGGCAGCCCTTTAAGGGTAACATTATCTCTTCATTTTCCTAGTATAATTATCCTATGGCCTGTATGTGAAAAGTTAGTGTCATATTACTCATCAAAGCATATTGTGGATGAATAATAACTGTGTAGCATGACCTCTGACCTTAATAAGGACCTTTAAAGAATTTTAGAGCAATTTGTGCCTTTTACACAGTGGCCTTTTAGGTACTGCAGTTTTTGAATGGCAACTTGATCCCACCATTCTAATCTGTTTAGTACAGTTTTTGTTCACTGTGATGAGTGGGCAAATATTTAGATGATTCAAATATCGGGGAAGCAAGATGTACTATAATTAAATACACCAGTTCAATACAGCAGGTGTTTGAAAGCTTGGCAGCATATTTATATAATGAAACATTTGAAAACAGG
Source organism: Chiloscyllium plagiosum (assembly GCF_004010195.1). NCBI lineage: Eukaryota > Metazoa > Chordata > Chondrichthyes > Orectolobiformes > Hemiscylliidae > Chiloscyllium > Chiloscyllium plagiosum. The sequence goes on from NC_057719.1 coordinate 71,305,425, forward strand.
CAAGTTATTATGCTGATTACAGCTTAATGGAATCTGCAGACACAAGGCACTTAATTTCCTTTGTAATTATCAGTCTGTTGTACTAAAAAATGTATCTGTATGTTATAATGTTTGCTTCCAAGCAGTTTTCATACAACACACACAATTCACAATGTTTTGGTAGCAACTAATCTGTTGTTATGTTCACATCATCAGTTCTATGTGTTTTAAATATAATTGTGTAATTTTAATTCTGGTATTTTAGACATATAAAGCAGCGACTTACTGCTGTCACTTTTGTGATGAGCATTAATTTCTGTGTATCTGTGTTACATCATTCATTCTTTTGAAAACTTAGTTGTTTTGTGCCCCCACTACTTTTTTATACCTTGGGAAGACATTTACCTTTATATGGAACAGGCATAAGTTGTAATTTACTTGATAGATTTGTGATTTGCAACTTGCTATTAATTAACAACCTTAAGTGAATGTTATTCTAATGTTGCTGATATTGTGGATAAGTATGTCAAGTGATTGGTGGAGTAAAACATAGCTTGAAAATTTGTTGCCTTGTTATTACCAATGTTACTTACTTTAAGTCTGTAAAGCCAAAACAAAACTGCAGAATTATCTTGTTGAAATAATCCATATTTGTTCAGCTATTTATTTAAAAAGTACATACAGTATGAATTTTATCCAACTCATCTGATTTCCTATTCACTTCAGTATAATTTGGCACCCAGAGAGGTCAACTGAGACCATGACTCTTTCTTATTTGCTTTATTTCAACAATGAGGTTGTGGCCATCCTAAACAATAAATCTACAGCCACTAATACTGGGTCTATTTCCCTCCTTTGTGCCTCTTTTATCCTGCACCTGTGACAATTGCCCTGTGTTAGTGAAGGTAACAGAAGTCAGGTTAAAGGTCAAGGGACAGGGCACTGTCAAGAGGAAGTTATTTTTTCAGGCCACTGACTTGGTTATCATCTTCTTCTAATGTGACATCCATCTGTCAATCAGGTACATCAGGCAGCTCACCAGTGCTAACTGCTGTTTTTGTCACAAGGATACAACTGATTCACTGGGATACCTCTAAATATTTCAATATCACAAAAACGACTGACTGAAACATCTTAAGGTTTCTGGTACCGAAGGTTCAATGCTGGCATAAGTTATAATTACCTGAGGTTTATTTTTAAAATTGAGAACACTATTTCAAATATGTGCAAATATTCAATCAGAATCAAATACATACTTCAAAGAAAACAGTAAATTATCAGCTTTGCTAGAGTGAACAGTTAATTACAATGGAATTTAAAACTTAGTTTAGTTTTAAAAACTTTTCAAGGTTTTTTTGACCAGTTTCTTTCAAACGAGAATTTTCTCTTTGGGGCTGTAATGTGTGTCAGACGGTGTTTATGTACATAAAATTGGTTTCAGGCTACTCAAATTCCTCTTTGAAAAATTATACTTCCTATCAACCATTAATCTGTTATCATAGTTTTGGATAAATAATATTATGAAAAAAGCATCCTATAGGTAAAATATCCTTATGAGTGTCAATCAGAATAATGCTGACTCCAACTTCCTTGTTCTCGTAAAATGTGGAAAACGTTGCTGTTTAGTGTTCTACAATACAGTGGATCTGCTCGACCACTTTTGAGTGTGCACATTGGTGTCAGTTATAGGAAGGTGCTTGTTGTAGATTGATTTTGAATTATCAAACTGTCCAATGATAATTAGATGACATGTGTGTGCCTTTTACAATTTTAGGATTGATATGTATGCTGGATTTCTGAAGGTATGTAGGCTGAATACCATCCCCTACTGCTATAAATAGGAGAGACCATTTAGTTTGGTGGCTAACTACATAATTTGCCTGTAACATATGGGCTGTGACTGTCTTTTAGAAGCTTTTAGAGGCATCTTCTGGTTATGAAGCTCTTAACCATAATATAAAGATCTACTAAAATGGTCCCTTGAGAAAATGCCAATGTTAGGAGCTTTGGTTGCAGTTCTTAACAATCTGAATCTTAAAACCAGCCTGGCCACTCCAGGAACAGATTAAGGTGGTGAGTGAGAATGAATTGAATAGAGAAAAAAATAAGTGCCTTATGTGAAGAAAATTACTTAGCTACTTAAGCGCAGAATAATATTAAAACCTGCTGTTTTGTTCTTTAAACATTTGACCTTGTTTCATCAGGCCATTGAACACAATAGGTAGTTAATTCTAATTATTTAATTGGACATAAGAAAAAAAATGAATAGGTACAAGTCAGATGCGTATGTTTTACGCGTGGCGGGGAAGGTAGATATATTGCAGGTAAATCATCAAGGGATACACTGAGCGTCTGAGCCAGCTGGCATGCTCCTTCCATTGTGTCAGTGATAGTAATACATGTTGTATTAGGACTGTGTTCAGACAGTCTGTTGCACAGCTGTTCCTATTTTGAAACAAACAGGCTTGTGTTGGGAAATCCAGTCTGTCACTAGTATAAAGTGAATTTTATTCAGACAGGAAAGGAGTGTCTGTTCTTTCAGACAAACATCAAGCATGTAAGGTTGATAATCACAGCTTCAGTTAATAATAATTCATAATTACATGTGTAATGCTTTTTACTGCAGTTTTGCCATCTGCCGCGAAGGAAGGTAAAAACCCAAAAAGCAAAGTTGCAATGAAATGAAGATTAAAGTCTGCAGGCTTTTGTACATTGATTTGAATATGTGGCAAGGATTTGTCAACACTTGAGTGCTTTAGACACTGGTACTCTTAGTATTGAGCAATTCTTTTCCTCTTGGAATTATCTTTAATCTAAAGTCATATATAGTGGCAATAGACAAGCAAAAATGAATATACTGGGACTAGATATTCAACAATATTAAATCAAGACAATTATTTTACATCATTTTCTATATGTTGGATTAGTCAATAGACCATGGTGTGATATCCAGAAATAAATTACTACACCTGTAAAGTACACCCTTTAAGCTGGAGTAGCACAATTTTGTATTAAATAAAATTCTCTAGAGGCAGTGAAATTTCCTCTGTGAAGCAATGAATAAAAATAATTTGCCACAGCAAACCAGTTGTGATAACTGTACATCATCTGTATGGAGTGTTTCACTAAAATGCATGTAGTCGTCACAACAGTTCAACTGGACAACACTGGACAAGTATCCCAGCTTTTCAATGCTAAGTTCACTTCAGTATTTAATTAGAAAGCCTTATAAGTATGAAATGTAGGTCTTTATTATGTCAGTACTCAGTTAAGAAAAATAGTGCTAACTGCAACATATTTTGTTATTGTTGAAAGTGGAACTAATAAAGGTGAGTGTCTGTCCTTAAATTGATGCATATTTAATTGACTTCCATTAAAAGGAGTAAACCGTTTACCTATCATTGTAAAGAGAATTTTCTATTTTAATAGCTACACATCTGAAATAAATTTACACGTAAAGTGACAACAATGTTTTGTAAAGAATAACATATCCCATGCATCATATTCAACAATGGCCTTTTCTAACAATTGACCCTTTTCAGTGGTATTAGGTTTATTTGCATCTCAGGCTAGTTAAGTTCAAGATTGAATGGTGACAAATAATGTGGTTGAAGTAGCCATTTCCTTTTCCAATGTTATTTTTAAAAATCACATGGAGCTTCAGCAAGCAGGAAACTGCATGAATCTTTGAGTGTATTACTGTCAATTTTCAGACACTTTTAACTGATTTTAGATATGCCTGAGCAGAATTAAAACACATCCATAGATCATGTGACTATTGAGTAAACGTATACTTCTCTATAATGTGAAGTATTTATCTAAAAGGGAAAGTAGGATTACATATTTTTAATTCCATTTCATGCGAAAACTGCGACTATTATGAAATCCTTTGGACCGTGACAACGAGGATTCCATCCTGTTGTGGATATTAGTTCACTCTGCAAGATTTATTAGTTTGATCATGTAAGTGGAAGGACTCTGAAGAAGAATGTGGTCTGAGATAAACATCTGCATCAATGGTTCATTAAGCATTAAGTTGACAATATGTGACATTGCAATTGATCACTGTTATTTCCTTGCTGCACAAAATAGAAATTTAAATCCTTGTCTAGAGAAAGATTATACATGGAAAATGCCTTTTGTGACCACAGAGTCCTTTAGAGCAACAGAATGGTCAAATAAATAAAAATGCTTAACTTAGCTCAATTTGTATTAGAAGACACCTTATCCTCAAATTTCAATATCTGCACACAAAAAAAAGTTTCTCCTGAATTCCTCTGTCAATTTTTAAGCAATCATAGGACTGTTTATAAGACAAATTGAAGTGAATGGTTTTGTCTCAATAAAACCATAGAATGAAACAAATGTATGTGAGTAAATAGATGATGTTTCCTAAGTGAATTACAAATGCTTTCATCTGCATTCAATGAAAATTAGCATTTACAGATGGTGAAATTCAGAATTGGAAAGGACTTAGTAACAGGGAAATACAGTCACTTATTTATCCATGTGCTACCCTGGAAAACTCTCAACTTGAACTTTGAAGAATTGATCTATTCAGAAATTTTACAGTATCAAACAATTGCTCAACAATTATCTTTCGCACAAATAGGGTAGGTCTGAGCTGTATGAAGCTACAAATGGGAAAAAAAAAATGTGCGTTATTTAGCAGCAATCAATGTTAATTATTTGCAGTTCATGTATGCAAACAACTGACAGCTGATTTCTTTACCTGAGTTGAGGATTTATTATTGGCAGGATTTGTGCAGGTGAGAGAAGAGAGCAGGGTTCTTGAGAATTATGGGTTGAGAGTATAGTGCTGGAAAAGCACAACAGGTCAGGCAGCATCTGAGGAGCAGGAGAATCGATGTTTCGGGCATAAGCCCTTCATCAGGAAACAGTTCCTGATGAAGGACTTATGCCCGAAAATTTGATTCTTTTGCTCCTCAGATGCTGCCTGACCTGCTGTGCTTTTCCAGCACTACACTCTTGACTCTGAGGTCCAGCATCTGCAGTCCTCACTTTCTCCTTGAGAATTATTAAAACTATATGTAACTGATATTGACCTCAATGTTAAAATGTTAAATATGCCGAATTTAATAGATAATGTGATTGTCACATCATTTGTCACAGGTCTGGACCTTTAGTGACGGTGTTTGTGTGGGCAGAATTTAATTATAGGTAACCATGGGGACTACAACTTAATGTAGATTAAGTCATATTTTGATTGCTTGGTTCCTTAGTGATTATTAGTCATAACACACCAAGCTATTGAAATTAATGAGTTTCACATTTGTAAGATAGTCACCAATTACACTGCAGTTATTTTGTTTTACCTCACATTTTAAATTTGTTATTCTTAAATATTATATCCTAGAAATGACAATTTGTGATATGAGACTTTGAAAATTCTACAAGCTTGTTTGGTGTTTTTTTTTGTCCATTTTTAAAATGGTGTTAACTCCTATTCCTCCAATTTGGTGTAAATAACACAGAGAGGTATATCATAAGAACGTGCTAAGTACTCATATGATAATATCACAATCAGTAATTTTCAGGCCCTTTTGTTTTAGAAAACACCAAACGTGATATAGTCAGCTCATGAAGGAGTTTGTAAGCTTGTGTTTACATTTATACAATATGTTTCTGAATATTTGTTGATTTATGCATAACTTTATTGTGCTTTAATTTCTAAGAATCAGAATTCACCTTAGATACTGATATCTATTGGAAAATGGCAATCTTTGCTGTTCATATCAAGTAAGGCAGTTTTATTACATCATTTTCTGACTTGGAATTAAACTCTTACTTTGAAGGTAGCACATCTAAATAGATATTAATGTTCTACCTTTTGTACAGATTAAGGAAACTGAAATGGTCTGCTACTGCATGACCATGTGATAGTATGACTGGGTCTGTGACATTGGAAGACATTGCTTTACTGCCTGTGCATTTATCTTGTCAAAGGAGGAGCAGAAAGTGAAAGTAATGCAACAATGGTGAAGAAAATACTAACCTCAAGTCTTGTATCTGAAAAGATGAAATGGCTAAGTTATCTCTTGTGTGAGAACAACAGTAGCTGAGGTTATCTGTACAAAGAGATAATGGTTGAAAATCGATCATGCCCAGACTAGGGCAAGATCTGGGAGTAAAGCATGCTGCATGTGTCCAGTTAGACAGACAGCAGATTTGGACACTGGGTGTTGCCCAAAAGTGTACATTGGAAGGGGGCTAATAGCCATCACTTCGAAGGCGCTAAACCCTTATTCTGACACTGTGAACTATAGATCTAAACTCGCAGCCACAGGGCAAAAGAGAGTGTCTTCTCACATCTACATGATTGAGAGTTCCAAGAATATTTTATGTTTCAATGTGATTACCACTCATTCACGTGGAAGAAAATATGGACACAGTCTATTCAGTCTCTTCAGTATCCCCATGCTGAGCATCTATTCAATGATCCTTCATTATACACATTCTAAAGCAAGTATATCTTTCCTTAAGTGGAGTAGAGTGGGGGTGAGGCCTCTTCGGTCATGGCTGACCATGGGTTGCATCTTCCTTGTTCCCTGATTTCCTTTCTGCTTCCCTGAAGCAACCTCACTTGTGGCTGAAGAGACCAATACTGGAGTGACAGTCCCAGTTGCAGAGGTCACATCTGTATATGGTTGTTGATCTGCGAGAGCTGCTGCACTCCTTCCTTCATGCCCGCTTGTCTGCTACAGTGCTCATCAACTTCTTTCCCCGTGTTTTGAGGTGTTGGTTCAGGGTGCTCCTCCATCTCGAGTGGTCAGCTGCAAGCCTTTCCCAGAACTCTGTAACAATAACAAGCACCTTCATGTCCCTCATGCAGATGTCCTTATAGTGCAGCTGGGAATGCCCAGTGGGTCTCTTCCCAGATGCAAGCTGTCCATAGAGGATATCCTTTGGGGTGCGGCCATCCTCCATGTGGTGGGCGTGGCCCAGCCAGTGCAGTCTTTGCTGCCTGAGCAGAGTGTTCATCCTGGGAAGGCCAACGCGTGATAGAACCGCTGTGTTGGACATTCTGTCTTGCTAGGACATGCCTAGGAAATAGCAAATGCACCTCAAGTGGAAGATGTTCAGTCTTCTCTCCTATCTGGCATATGTCGTCCATGTTTCACTGCCATACAGCAATGTGCTTATGACGCAGGCTTCGTCGACTGACATTTTTGTCTTCACTGTCAGTTTGGGATTTGACCATACTCGAGTCGTGAGGCGAGCAAGAGTTGAGACTGCTTTCCCAATCCTCTTGTCGATCTGTGTGTCCAAGGAGAGGTTGTCAGTGCTGGTAGAGCCAAGGTATGTAAACTGATGGATGACATTGAGTTCATAGTCATCGATGGTGATGACCGATGGTGCATCTCTGTCCTGTTCCAGGATGCTTGTCTTCTTCAGACTGAGAGTCAGCCCGAAATCCTTGCAAGCGTGAGAGTGGTGGTCAATCAGTAACTGGAGTTCCTGCTGAATGCGTGTTGCAATTACAGCATCATCAGCAAACAGTATGCCCCTGATGAGTGCCACGTGTATTTTTGTCTTGGCTCTGAGGCAGGCCAAGTTAAAGTGCCTGCCATCTGATCTAGTGCGTAGGTAAATCCTGTCTGGTGCTAAAGGCATGTTTCAGGAGCACAGCGAAAAAAAAAGTAAGGAAATGTAGACAACGTTTAAGATGTAGTCACAGGTAGGGTCAGGGAGAGAAATCATGAACACTAGTGCTTCTTCTCATGTGTCCAGGCCACTTATCTCGCACTCCAGTTTTTATCAAGCATCTGTACAGTACATTTTGAGTCCGATAGAATTGTACAGCACAGAAGGAGGCCATTCAATCTATCAATTCTGTGGTGATTGTTTCAAAGACAGATCTAGTCAGTCCAACAACTGACCTCATCACAATTATATTCTTCTGATAGTGGGCCATCAGCAAATTTGAAAGCACGTTTTCTGTAGTTTCATTGAAGTCATTTATATAAACTCTAAATAGGTGAGGTCCCATCACTGAGTTCTGTGGTACCTCATTCATCACACAATGCCAACCTGATAAAGATCCTATTGTGCCTACTCTCTGCTTCCTGTTAGCCAGCAAAATTTCTGCCCATGCCAATATACTACCGTGTACACCATAGGGGGGCTTTCATTTTCCACATTAACCTTTTGATGGACAGATAAAGTCGCCACAATCTTACCAGACCATAGGGCTGCTCTCTCATTAGAGACATATGGTGGTGATTTAATCTCTGGGTCACCAAGCCTCAGGCAAGGGGAGAGATTGAGAAGGAGAGTTCTCTGTGCTAACCTCAGCCAATGCAGGAGTTGAATGAATGAATTATTTCAAATGAATGAATGATTTAATTGTCACATAGAGTCATACTGATGTACAGCACAGAGACAGACAGTCAGTGACAAAGATTGATTTCACACCTGACTTGACATTTATGATTCCCCTGGCCCCATCCCTCAGAAGTTTTGCCAACACTATCTCGTACATGCATCCTGCTATCTAAGAGACTCCTCACACTAATGTTATTTGAAAAGATTAACATGGGACTTGAGATGCTGCACTGGCAGAGTCTGTAATGAGTCACTGACTCCCTGCACCTATTAACAATCTTGTTACCCTGATAAAACATACTCCATCCTCCAGCTTCTCTCTTGGTGAAAGAGGAGACAGTGAGGGCCCCTGTAAGCAGTGTCTCTTTTACCTCCCTGATGCACACAGAACTGTGATGTTGACAGTAAAACCTGTCGAGGAGAATCCTACAATGAAAGTATCCGACAATGGAAAGGATCCAGCAACATAGTAATTAAATAATTGAGGGTCCTGGTAATTTTCACAGTCACTGGTTGTGCCATCCCTCCATGCTGCAGCTGCTGGTCTGGTTGGAGGAGGTGGCAAAGATCAGTGAAGTATTTTCTGGTTTTGACATAGAATCACAGAGATGTACAGTATGGAAACAGACCCTTCAGTCCAACCCGTCCATGCCGACCAGTTATGCTAACCTAATCTAGTCCCATTTGCCAGCCCTTGGCCCATATCCCTCTCAACTCCTCATTTACCCATCCAGATGCCTTATAAATGTTAGAATTATACCAGCCTCCACCACTTCCTCTGGCAGCTTATTCTTAACGTGTACCACCCTCTGTGTGAAAAAGTTGCCCCTGAGGTCCCTTTTAAATGTTTCCTTCCTCTCCCTAAAGCTATGCCCTCTAGTTCTGGACTCCCCCACCCAGGGAAAAGATCTTGTCTATTTACCCCATCCATGCCCCTCATGATTTTATAAACCTCTATGAGGTCTCCCCTCAGCCTCCACTGCTCCAGGGAAAACCGCCTCAGCCTATTCAGCCTCTCCCTATAGTTCAAACCTCCAATCCTAGCAACATCCTTGCAAATCTTTTCTGAACCTTTTCAAGTTTCACAACATCTTTCCGATAGGAAGGAGGCCAGAATTGCACACAATATTCCAAAAGTGGCCTAACCAATGACCTGTATAGACGCAATATGACCTCCCAACTCCTGTACTCAATACTCTGACCAATAAAGGAAAATATACTGAAGCCTTCTTCACTATCCTATCTACCAGAGACTCCATTTTCAAGGAACTATAAACCTGCACTACAAGTTATTTTTGTTCAACAACACTCCCCATGACCTTACCATTATGTGTTTAAGTCCTGCCCTGCTTTGCGTTTCCAAAATGCAGCACCCCGTATTTATCTAAATTAAACTCCATCTGCCACTCCTTGGCCCATTAGCCCATCTGATCAAAATCCCATTGTACTCTGAGATAACCTTCTTCACTGTCCACTACACCTCCAATTTTGGTGTCATCTGCAAACTTACTAACTATACCTCCTATGTTCACATCCAAATAATTTATATAAATGACAAAAAGCTGTGGACCCAGCACCGATCCTTGCGGCACTCCACTGGTCACAGGCCTCCAGTTTGACAAGCAACCCTCTACCACCACCCTCTGTCTTCTACCTTTGAGACAGTTCTGTATCCAAATGGCTAGTTCTCCCTGTACTCCATGTGATATAACCTTGCTAACCAGTCTACCATGAGAAACTTTGTTGAAGGCCTTACTGAAGTCCATATAGATCACGTCCACCACTCTGCCCTCTTCAATCCTCTTCATTACTTCTTCAAAAAAACTCTATCAAGTTAGTGAGACATGATTTCCTATGCACAAGGCCATGCTGACTATCTCTAATCAGTCTTGCCATTCCAAATACATGTAAATCCTGTCCCTCAGGATGCCCTCCAACAACTTGCCCACCACTGACCTCAGGCTCATTGGTCTATAGTTCCCTAGCTTTTCCTTACCACCTTTCTTAAACAGTGGCAACCTTCAGTCTTCTGGCACCTCACCTGTGACTATCTCAGCAAGGGGCCCAGCAATCATTTCCCTAGCTTCCCACAGAGTTCTAGGCTACACCTGATCAGGTCCTGGAGATTTATCCACCTTTATTTATTTTAAGAAATCCTGCATCCCCTCCTCTGTAATATGGACATTTTTGAAGATTTCACCATCTATTTCTCCACATTCTATATCTTCCATGACCTTCTCCACAGTAAGCATTGATGCAAAAGACTAATTTAGTATTGCTCCCATCTCCTGCGATTCCTCACAAAGGCCGCCTTGCTGATCTTTGAGGGGCCCTATTCTCTCCCGAGTTACCCTTTTGTCCTTAATGTATTTGTAAAATCCCTTTGGATTCTCCTTAACCCTATTTGCCAAAGCTATCTCATGTCCCCTTTTTGCCATCCTGATTTCCCTTTTAAGCATACTCCTGCTGCCTTTGTATTCTTCAAAGGACTCACTCGATCTCACCTGTCTATACCTGACATGTGCTACCTTCTTCTTCTTAACCAAAGCCTCAATTTCTCTAGTCGTCCAGCATTCCCTACACTTACCAGCCTTGCCCCATATATCTTGAAGATATAAGTGTTTTGTCACCACAATCCAGTGCCATTTGGTGTAGCAAAAAGAATAAAAAGAAATTACTTAAATAAGAGTTCATCTTCTGTTTTGATTGGGTCTCAAGCACAGCTTCAGAACTTATGAAGTTCATATAATATACTTGTGCAAAATTAAGAAAATAAACTGTATATTTTATTTTTTCAAATGTGAAACCGCAATGTTGGCATCATTCTCCATCACAAGCCAGCCATCCAGCCAACTGAGGTAAACAAGTTCTGTGATGGAGTTTGCACATTCTCCCCATGTCTGCGTGGGTTTCCTCCAGGTGCTCCGGTTTCCTCCCACAGTCCAAAGACGTGCAGACCCAGTCAATTGGCCATGCTCAATTGCCCATAGTGTTAGGTGCATTAGTCAAGGGTAAATGTAGGGGAATGGGTCTGGGTGGGTTACTCTTGGATGGGCAATGTGAACTTGTTGGGCCAAATGGCCTATTTCCCCACTGTAGGGAAGCTAATCTAATATAAATCTAAACAAGTCCTTGGATTGGATATGGAGCAGTGCTCCTGAGAACGTGAGAAGTGTTGAGATAAAATCCTGTTACTTGAAGAAAAAGCTCATTGAAGCTCAGATGTATAATAAGAAGCTATCAGATTTCCCTGGTCAGGAGTTGAAGTCAAAATGTCATTGAGATATTAGAAGAAGGATCCCTAGCGTGAGCACTGTACAAGGGATTTTTATTTTGTATTTGAAAAGGAGTGTTTTGGGATTAATGCAAATCATAGTCTAACTGTGTCTTCAAAGCTCTTTTAATTTGTGTTAACATAAATACTTTGGTTTATTCCATTTTACCTTCAGTTCTTTTGGTTAATAATTGTCTGTTTTATTGTTTAAACAGATTTATATGCAACATAGCATGTGTGTGTTTTTGTGAGAGATCACCTTTTTAAAACCAAACCAAAACAAAATATGATCTAAGAAAGCAGCTTTCAGGCTGGGATCTGACTGGTTCAGTAATAGCACCAGCTGGAATCAAAACAACTCTTACACATAAATCCCAGTATAATAAACTTAACATCCTATTTGCTTTCAAATTGCTTACTGTAGCTGCTTCTAAACTTTCTATGATTTGTAAACAAGGATGCTAAACCAAATCCCCACCTGCCCTCTCAAGTGTGCTTAAAAGATCCCATGGTACTTTCTCACAGAAAAACTTGGAAGTTCTCCATGTGCCTCGGCCAGTGTTTATCCCTCAATCAACATCACACAAACAGATTATCTGATAATTATCACACTGCTCTTTATGGGCTATTTCCATGTTCAGATTCATTGCTGCAATTTCTACATCAAAACACTGACTATACTTCAAACATATTTCATCAGCTGCAATGTACTTGATGTCTCTTGATGTGAAATATAAATGCAAGTATTCATTTTCTTTAGCAACAATTTCTCCAGAAGCTGGTGTGTTTCAGTGTAGTCAATTATAAGTCAACATTTGTTGTTTGCTACCAGATAAGAACAGGTACGCACAGAAGTGAATACTAAATAATTATGCTCTACCATGTCACCAATTCAACTCTTCCACCTTTGCTGTATTATCAGACTGCTTAGCAACATCCAGTTTTAGATGAGAAAAAACTTACATATAGGGAAGACAGAAACTATTGTTTTCAATTCCCACTCCAAATTCAGTCCCCCAGCTAGAGACTCAATGCCTCTCCCTTGTAACTGAGACTAAACCAGATTGTTCACAAACTTGTTGTTATATCTGATGTCAAGATGAGCTTCTGACCACATATTCACGCCATCATATGTCACTTATGGGACCAACTTTGTAATGTTATCAAACATTGAACATACCTCAATTCATCTGCTGGTGAAATCGTCGTCCCCCTGGCTTTGTTCCCTCTTGACTTGGCTATTATGATGCATTTCTGGCTGGCCACCCACATAGTACCCTATTCACTTGAGATCATCTGAAATTCTGCTCCCTGTGTCCTTCCTCCCAGCCACTCACCATCCCTGTGCTCTCTGATCTATGTTGACTCCAACTCAATCAATATCTTGATTTTGAAATTCTCATTCTTGATCCAAATGCCTTCATGTCCTCACTCCTCCCTATCTCTGTGCTCTTCGGTTTTGACTTCTTGAGCATATGCAATCCTAATTGTTCTATCATAATAGCCATAGGTTCAGCCACCAAGACTCTGCACCCTGCAATTCCATCCATAAAACTCTCCACCTCTCTACTTACCTTATTTTCTGAAAGACACTCTTTAAACCCAAACTTTCACCAAGCATTTGATAAGATATCACTTTAGTGACACTGTCTAGCTTTGCTTTTGTAATGCTCCTGTGAAGTACATGGGGATGTTTTATTTCATGAAAGGTATTATACAATATTAATAGAAAGGGGAAAGATGTTGTGAAACTTGAAAGGGTTCAGAAATGATTTACAAGGATGTTGCCAGGGTTGGAGGATTTGAGCTATAGGGAGAGGTTGAGTAGGCTAGGGCTGTTTTCCCTGGAGCGTCAGAGGCTGAGAGGTGATCTTGTAGAGGTTTATAAAATCATGAAGGGCATGGATAGGATAAATAGACAAAGTCTTTTCCCTGGGGTGGGGGAGTCCAGAACTAGAGGTGAGAGGGGAAAGATGTAAAACAGACCTAAAGGGCAACATTTTTACGCAGAGGGTAGTACGTGTATGGAATGAGCTGCGAGAGGATGTGGTGGAGGCTGGTACAATTGCAACATTTAAAAGGCATTTGGATGGGTATATGAACAGGAAGGGTTTGGAGGGATATGGGCCGGGTGCTGGCAGGTGGGACTAGATTGGGTTGGGATATCTGGTTGGCATGTACAAGTTGGAGCGACGGGTCTGTTTCTGTGCTGTACATCTCTATGACTCTATGACTACCAACTCATCAACATCCAACGAGTCTACAATCACTAGCAATATATAATACAGCTGTGTATGAGGTATCCAAGAAGCAGCCATGACTTTTACATTGAGAAGATTTGTAGCTCAGGTTGAGGTTCTGGATGTAGGTTTGCTCGCTGAGTTGGAAGGTTCATTTCTAGACATTCCATCACACTACTAGGGAACATCTTCAGTGAGCCTCCAGGCGAAGCACTGCTGATGATTCTTGCTTTTTATTTATATGTTTGGGTTACTTTGGGTTGGTGAGAGATTGAATGAGTATAAGACAAGGGAGGTTGTAATCCTGCAAGGATTTCAATCGTGCTATCTATCCTTCGTCTTATCATCTTGGCCATTTCTTGTCCTTCGTTCATCACTAGAAAACCGATTCAACATTTACTTATTTTCTCCTAGACTAAAAACACCAGTGTAGGGTTCTTCAATTGTGTGACCTTAACCATGAGTGTCAGGAGTTACACCCGAAACATTGATTCTCCTGCCCCTCTGTTCAAACCGGTTCAACATCTCCATTAGTCAATATCACTCATACAAGCCATGTCACTCATTTGGTGTACACATTCAAATAAGACCATCCATCAGTCCACCTCAATGCATTCTCACACTCAGTAAACTAACCAGTGACTTTCTGAAATGTTCAAACCTTTGCCTGAGTCTCCTAGAATCTGATGACTCTAGGGTTTTTCTGATTCTCTCCAGTTGCTACCCCTCCCCTTCAGCTGGTGGAAATTCTGCTGCCTCTTTCTCCCCTGACCATGGTACCATTGGCAGCTGGCCTTAGGGAAAGGCTCTGCCCTGCTGGGAGTCTCCTGCACAGTGGCAGGAAGCCCCTACGCCATTGCAGCACTTGTGAGTATCTGGCAGAGAAGAGGCTGCTCCCATCAGAATTGCAGGGTGAGGTGCCATCAGCTGCTGCTGACACTCCACCATGGAGTCCAGTTGCCCTCAGAGAGGGAGCAAGTACTGGATGTGACTGCAGGCTCCCAGTCCTGCAATTGGCCAATTTCCCAGCCACTGAGCAGAGAGGGAAGGCTATGCAGTACAGGTTGGAGCACATACCCATGATTACTTATGCAGTCTGCTGGGTTTGAGCCATGCCTGTCTGTCCATGGAGGTAGTTGCACATTAGTTGAGCAGGTGAACACAGTATTTAACAGACATAGTTCTTCCAGTATTTGTTTAAAATTGTCACCCCTCATACTGACATACCAACTAGTGAAAAAAGAATATCCTTCTTTACCCTGTCAGGATTTTTCACAATTTTGAACACCTCAAGAAGGTCACCTCTTAATCTTCTCTGCTCCAAGGAGAATAAGCCCAATTTCTGTAATCTTTTATTGAATCTAAAATCCCTCATTCCTGATATCAATCTAGAAAATCTCCTTTGCACTCTCTGCAAGGTTTTCACATTGTTTCTTAGCTAAGGTGCCCAGAACGGAACCCATTACTCCGAATTAGCAGACAAATGCATGCTTATATCCACCAGGGATCAGACTGAGATCATCCATCCTCATTATAACCAGGATTCTTACAGCCTGCAAGAAAGGAGGAAACCTATCCTGTCCATCTGTAGCTCTTAATTAAAGTGTACAGTAAGCTACCTCCAAGCATCAGTCATTCTGCAGTTCAGTAGATTTACTCATTAGCCAAAGATAGCTGCACTCTACATCGACCGACTTGACACTGACATTTTCTACAAACCCACCGATTCCCACAGCTACCTGGATTACACCTCTTCCCACCCTACCTCTTGCGCAATGTTAAGGGATCTCTAGATATTGTGTCTTTTTTCATGGGATGTTAAACCAAGGGATAAAAACTGGGGAAGAAACTAAGGAGAATACGGTTGCTTTTTAAAATTTATTCTTGAGATATTCTTGAGGCTTACTGGCCCAGCCTTTACTACCCCATCCCTAATTCTGCTTGAACTGAGTGTCTTGCTCGGCCATTTCAGGGGCAGTTAAGATTCTGTCAACCATATTGCTGTGTGTCTGAGGTCACGTGAGGGCCAGACCATGGAAGGATGGCAGGTTTACTTCCAAGGGGCATTAGTGAACCAGATGGGTATTTAATCAATCGACAATGGTTATATGGTTAACATTGACTAGATTATAATTACAAATTAAAACTTCACCATTTGCCATGGTAGGATTTAAACCCACATCTGCATGACATTGATGTAAGGTTCAGGATGAATACTAGTCCAGTGACATTACCACTTTACCGTGACCTTAGGATCGTTTATTTCCTCCTGAGAGGGAAGGTGGAGCCACAGATTAATGCTGCATCTGAAAGGTGACACCTCCGGCAGTGCAGAGCTCCCTCAGTACTGCACTGCAAGTGACCCCTTGACTGATAAACTTAAATCCTGGAATGTGTCTCGAGCCCATGACCATCCATCAACTGAACCATGGCTGACTCACATAAGATCTGATGAAGAGCTTAGGCCTGAAACATCGATTCTCCTGCTTCTCAGATGCTGCCTGACTGGCTGTGCTTTTCCAGCACCACACTCTTCGACTCACACAATTAAACTCACACGTGAAATTTGACATCTCACTAGACACACCCCCATCCTCCTCTAGCTTATCTCTCCATGCTTCAGGCTCTCTGCCTTTACTCCTGATGAAGGGCTTTTGCCCGAAACGTCGATTTTACTGCTCCTCGGATGCTGCCTGAACTGCTGTGCTCTTCCAGCACCACTAATCCAGAATCTGGTTTCCAGCATCTGCAGTCATTGTTTTTACATCCTTATTTCTAAGGCCACTGTGTGCAGGATTGTGTAGTTTTGATATGCAAATGACAAAGGTATTATTTAATGGTCCAAGACTTCCTTCTTGTCTGGTTGTAATCATTGACTTACATGGCTTACTTCTCCCCAGCAGTTTGAATCGCCTTCAGTGCACGAGCTGGAATGTCTTTAACTCGTCAGTAATTGTATTTTACAGTACAGCAGCACAATCTTTGCTGTTTACTAATGTTAAACTTGGCTTGTAACTCAAAAGACACGGTCTGATCAGACTTAGGAGTAAAGTAAAGTAAGATTCTCTGGAGGATTTGGTCTCATACCACATTGTTTACCAGTGTCAAAACAGTGTAGTTTCAAAGCTGATTTTTAAATTGTTTGGGAGTTCCTTGTACTTCCTGAAACCTTTGTAATATACCTTCCCTCAATTTAAATGTTTTGACAGTGTTGCATTTGTTTTTATTTACAGATAAAGTCTTTAGTTATAACATGTGATACAAGCCTTTGTTCCAGCGGGAAACTCCTTACTCTCCTAATTTTAGACAAATACATTACGCCCCTGTCATCTTTTATGGTACGCTGACAGCATGTAATTTTTTTTAAACAAGTAACTAGATTTTCTGAAGCCTAATATGAGAAAATTCAAACAGCATGCCACCTCAGGTATGAGGACTGGAGAGGGGTTTCTGTTACTGAATGGAAGAACACAAGGATCCATCATCATTCACCATTCACTGCACTCCTTCACCTCTTTGCTCCCTTCTGCATCCAATTAAAGAAAACCCGCCCTCAACTCACTTCACACACATTCTCAAGCTCCCAACTGCATTGTCTATAACCCCCATGTTCATCATTACTTTTCTGTACGTGATGATTTGCTCAACAATTCCTTCTCATCCATTTTAATGCCTTACTCCTTCAGTACTCTTTAATAAATCATATTTTTATCAGTTTCCGGCCTCAAAAATTGCTTTCTCAATCTCAAGGATATAAAATTGAGCATACTTGGTGCATAACTGGCTCAGAAACCCAATACCAGATTGCATTTGACCAGATCTGTTGCATTAGGCTGAGGTTCCTCTGCCAAAAATGGCTGTCTTTCTTCAATCAGCTTGGAGAGCTAATATTGACTGTTTGTCTCCACTGAAATCACCTTTGGAGTGGGTCTTACTTATTTCATACATATTCATGTATAATAAATTGTTTCAGGAACTCTTGGGTACCTTCATACCTCAGTCAGGGTCAAACTGTTCAATTGTCTCTGCTGTTTCTTCCTCCTTTCCCTGGACCTCATCAGGGGCTGAATTTTACAAGCTCTGCGCAGTTGTCCTGGGAAGCGGGAGAGTCTGTCAGGGAAGATAAGGCTCAGCTCCCTTAATATTCTTGACACAATGGCATGTTATCAGAGGCAGGGAAGGTGGAGAATGACTATCCTGCCAGAGTCTGTGCCACTTACTGGTCAAATAATGGCCTCTTCCCACTGCTCCAGCATTTGGTCAATGGCGATTTGGCCCTGTGGCCCCTGAGGAGACTACCTGGTGAACCCTGAAGGCCCTCTTAATCAAGTGTCCCATGGTCCACAAAGAGGTCAGACCCATGGTAATACTTCCCAATCCTCCCATCAATATGCCCAGCACATCACTGGGGCCTGTCAGAGTGGCCCTGCTAACCTTCAATCCCATTCACCATGTTGAGAATGGTGCTCGTTTTCCAGGCTGGGTGCAGCCACTGCTCCCAGTGGCACTGCTGAGCTGCCCACCTCTGTTCAACAGCCTCTGAAGGTGGACACCAGCTCTTAAAGAAATGGGTGTCCCATAGAAAGGGGAGGGGCCTGGAATTTGACTGGGAGTCCACCAAATGGAAGAGGCTGACTTACCTCCAGTTTTCTGGCTCATGATTGAGGCATTCTTCAGCTCAGCAAAATTCAATTGTTTCCATCGGCTCACAAAATCTCATTTCCATTGATTCCTAACCATCAAACATTGTTATGAACTGGTTTTGAAAATGGTCTCTCCATTTTGAAAATGATCTTTCACCTCTTGCTACATTGCCTTTTCCTAACTTCTGTCACCTCTCTTTTCTCTCAAGACGCTTTGAACATTGTGTTGCCAACTAGGTTAATTCCCGTCTTATAATGTTTCTGCACTTATAGGTAAACCAGAAATGAAATAAAAATAATTCATAGCTTTACCCAGAAGACTGGGGAAGTTGGTGAATACTAATAGGAAGCCAGAAGATTGGGAAGCCTTGAAAAACCAGCAGAGGACAATGATAAAAGCAATTAGATGGAGAAGATGAAGTAAACGTTTTACTAATGGAAAAAAAGATTGCACAACTTTTTTTCTGGATCTATAAAAGGCAAGAGCGAGACAACAGTGGGCATTGAACCATTGGAAAATGAGGCTGAAAGTAGGAATTGGGAGCAAAGAAATGGTGGAGTAACTGAACAGGTACTTTGCATCAGTTTTCATGGTCGAAGACACTAACAGCATTACAGAACTTCAAGAGAACGGGGGTGGAAGTGAGTTTCGGTTATGTACTTTGGTAGGAAGAATAGAGGCATAAAATACTTTCTAAGTGGGAAGAAATTTCATAAATCTGAAGCACAAATGGACTTAAAATTCCAAGTTGACGGTTCTTTTAAGATTAACTTATAGGTTCAGTTGGCAGTTAAGAAGGCAAATGCAATATTAGCATTCATTTCAAGAGAGATAGAATACATAGCAGGGATTTACTGCTAAGGCTGTAACAGGCATTGGTCAGAGTGCAGTTGGAGTATTATGAGCAATTTTGGGCCTCGTATCTAAGGAAACATGTGCTGGTCTTGGAGGGTGTCCAGAGGAAGTTTACAAGAATGATCCCATGGATGAAGAGCTTGTCAGGAGCAGTTGAGGACTCTGGGTTTGTACTCATTGGAGTTTTGAGGATGAAGAGAAATCAGTTTGAAACTTATAGGATACTCATTAGCCTGGATAGAGTGGACATGGAGAAAATATTTCCATTAGCAGGAGAGACCAAGGGCACAGCCTCAGAGTGAAGGGATGACCCTTTAAAACTGAGATGAGGAGGAATATCTTCAGCCAGAGGATGGTTAATCTGTGGAACACATTGCCACAGAGGACTGTGGAGACCAAGTCATTGAATATCTTTAAGACAGAGATAAATAGGTTCTTGATTGGTAAGGGGATGGAAGGTTACAGGGAGAAAGCAGTAGAATGGGTTTGAGAAACATACCAGCCATGATTGAATGGCAGAGCAGACTGGAAGGACCTCTGCTCCTATATCTTATGGAATGCTATTATATTTAGACTGTTCCATTGCCAGTTGCATATAGTAAGAGTTCCTCTTTTGTGTAAACATAGACAAAACATTCATGTTGTTCTCTTCAAATTCAAGTTCCTTGGGTGTGATCAAAGAGTTGTTTTGCTGTAGCTTGTGAAGAAGACTGTAAAGGTTGAAGATTATTTTCTAAATGTATTAGAATATCGACTTAAGTTCAAGATGCTTGATTTCCCTCAACAACTCAACTGTCAAAATATTTTCACTGCCAAAAGTATATTAAAAATTAATCCTTTGTCTCATTTCAGAGCAATGTGTGTTGCAAACCTTTTAATAGAGTGCTCTTTTCACCAAGTTGTAGCTGCTGTTACCCAATTAGGTCAAGCTCTGAGAAAATATGATTCATCTAACTGCGCTAATCTCATTAGGCTGATAATGTAATTCAGCACAAAATTGCTTCATGTGGTATATACACAAAGGTAAATACCACTGGAATATGTAGGAGTTACAAATGACAAACCCATTGTTCTTGATGAGATTAATCTGATTAACAGAAACATGTTATTTTGGATTGAACATTAACTGGACAGGAGAACATTCTGAAAACAGGTTCTGAGTCTAGCAATTTGGGCATTTGGATGGAAGACACAATGTGGTATCAGATTTTACTGTCAGCATCTATTTGATGACCACTGGATGGGCAGTTGTAGTAGTTGGGAGGATATCCCAGTAACTGAACAGCAGCAGGTACTGTACAGGGGCATCCAGCTTAGCAGCATCATCTAGGTAACTGAAATGAGATGAACAAAGAAAATTTTCAAGAAGTGGCTTCACTTAGAGTGAGGTGGCTCCCACGGCTCAGTATGCTTCCTTGGAGATATTTCACTGGAAGGCCATGCCCAGGAAGCAATCATGGGTCTCAGGGGATGTCAGCAATCAAAGAGTGGTCAGACAAACACATTTGCAGTTCCACAAGTAATTTGATTATCTGGTGTGCTGCCAAGGTGAGTGAGTGTGTGAGTGTCATTTGTGATCCCAAGCTTGCAGCCCTGCCTGGAATAGAGGCACTGACAAAATGTGAGAAGTGTTGCCAAGCCAACCATTGATAAGGACCTGGTGCCAATATTCACAGTGAAATGCACAATTACCTCACCGTGTAGTACCTGGTCACTTGGAGTTGATCACTTGGAATTGATGACTTCATTGCCAATGGCCATTTGTAGCTGCACTCTCAGCTAATGGAGGTAATGGAGCTGGGAGCAGTTTTAGCCAACAGCCTGTAATGGAGAGTATGGAGTTCATCAGGACTGAGTTGCTTCATGGAGAGCACTTCTCAGGGTGTTGCAGTCATTGATGGCCTTTCTTCGAACCCTTTGACAGTGACACCGGCGCATTATAAAGCTGCAATAACTGAGGCAAAGGAGCACCCCATATTTGCTGAGAACCTCTAGGCCATAGGCTAATGGAGGAGGTTTGTCTTTTAAAGCACCAAGGCAATCAGCCTACTTGCACTTCACATAACAGAGAGCAATTTGCAGCATCCACAAGCATTTGTGTAAATTCACTTGATTACACTTGGTTCTCTCTGGGAGAAAATCTATTATTGATTGTCAAAGAAATGTCTATATGTATATGAGTCATGTTTTGCTTTAAATATCATTTTAAGATGTTGAAAAGGTCTACACTACAATAGGGAGTGCATACCTTGGCTTGATGTCACAACAGCTCCATTACGATGGTAAGGACATTTAAGGAAAGGCAATCAATGCTACTTAAAGCAGAAGTCTGAATCATTTATAAGGTTAATCTCAGGGTAAAAAAGGGTGTATCCCTCACTCTCACCTGTTGACACTACCACAAAAACAGAAATTGCTGGAAAAGCTCAGCAGGTCTGGCAGCATCTGTGGAGAGAAAGCAGAGTTAATGTTCTGGGTCGAGTGACCCTTCCTCAAAACTGATGGTAGCTAGAGAGTAACAATAGGTAGAGATAGAGCCCAAAGAAAGAGAAGAATAGTTGGACAAACAAAGGAATGGATAATGATCTGCTAGGAGGGTAAATAGCTATTAATGGAGACTGTTAGTGGCTAATAGTGGGTTGTGACTAACAGCAGACTATGTGATAACAAAGCCTGATTTGTGGAGGTTGGGGGAAGGACATGGAAGAGCTCAAGCCCTAAACTCGATGTTGGGTCCAGAAGGCAGCAGGGTCGCCAAGCAGAAACTGAGGTGCTGTTCTGGAGGGTAAATAGCTATTAATGGAGACTGTTAGTGGCTAATAGTGGGTTGTGACTAACAGCAGACTATGTGATAACAAAGCCTGATTTGTGGAGGTTGGGGGAAGGACATGGGAGAGCTCAAGCCCTAAACTCGATGTTGGGTCCAGAAGGCAGCAGGGTCGCCAAGCGGAAACTGAGGTGCTGTTCTTCCAGCCTGCACTGAACTTCATTAGAGCACTACAGCAAGACTGAGACTGAAATGTTAGCTCTGTTGACATTACTGCTCAAGAAGCAGATGGATCTGCCCATCACAGCGCATTTATAGAAAGGTGGTGTGTAAAATGGCAGGCAACTGGAAGCTCAGGGTCTTTTTTACAGACAGACACCTCTTGAGTACATTGGAATTGTCTGCCTCCAGACCTATCCAAATCTTCTTCAGAGGAGACAATATGTTCAGGTCAATCTCATTCTCCAAGGCTACTGTTTTCTTGAAGGCCAGGTTGCGCAGAGCACATTTTACCACAATGATACATGTAATCCTTGAAGATGCTAAATTCAGGGCTTTGCCCAGATCTATCCAGGCAAACGCCACTTTATGAAGGCTTAGGACTGCCTCATTGGTTATCCACATGACTGCAGTTCTGGGTGTTCTCTGCGTCTGTGATTTTGCATAGCTATAAGGGTCCATGTCTAAAATACATAGCTCTTGTCACCTATCCTCAGAGGCATTTGGATAGCCTGAACTGTTAAGGCATTAGCGACTGTCACAGGATGAATGAGTTGTGATAGCTTCCTGGAACCATGCGCACATTGGCAAGATCCACTTGCATGATTGCATTCAAGTTGTTCATTAAATACCTTTCAGATGATGAAGGCTCCTGGCTATCCGGTGGAATCATTTGGAGCCACCTGATTGCAGTCAAATACCCCATGCAACTGAAGGAATCCAGCAATGGGAACAAATCCTTGCACTCTGTTGGTCTTACTAGCCTATTTTGTGCAAAGCCATATGAATTGGCCCATTCTGTGGTACAAGTCATCTTGGTGCAACAACAGAGCGCTGACTGAACAATCTCAGAGCTATCTCCAGAGGATCCTTGGAGTGGTCCTGACGTGAGGGCTAAGGTGATCCTGACTGCCATAGACAACCATATCCCAGTGCCTCAAACCATCCTTCAATATTGCCCTCAGTTCCAATACCAGCTGCTCAGGGAGTCACAAGCTTTGCACTCATACTCTTCCAGTTACTGCAGAACCAGTAAAATTCAAACCTTAGTTCCTGTCCTGGCAACTGCCTGGCTGGATCAAATACTGCAGCTGCCTCTAAAAGCTCACTGGTTCACTTTTACCTTCTTTCAGATAAACCCCTTTTTATGTTTTGTATTTCAGAACCTGCATTAATGATGTTAAATGGTGATGTTTGGTGACATGAGTTTTGTAAACATCATTTAGCCGATTCTCTCTTGCAATATGCAGCCTATCAAAATATGATTGATTCAGACATTACATTTTGCCTGGGAATGAAAATAACACTTTTATTCACTACGTTGCAGTCTGTAGCATTTCTTGAATATGTTCAGTGTACCTTGCAAAAAAACTAAAGCAAAACTCTCAATAATGTCATACCCATATTTAGATAGTTTCATCCATTTTGCTTTGCTTTGCCTTGGGGGTTGGTATATCTCCAGCAGATCTCCATTGCTTATTAGGCAGATAGATGTAGAATAAGATGCATGGGATATATGTAGTGAATCATTCCACCTGAAGTATATATAAACTGTAAGCAAAGTAAGTCCCTTTGTACTTCCTAAGCTTATCTTTAATTGCCTCTCAACACAAACAAAAAAATATGGGGTCTTCAGAGACACATTCATCTTGATTGCAAGAGAAGATCTTCATTCTTGCAAGTAATGGAAAGAACAAATGGTCTTTATGCCAACAGAAACATCCCAGCAGATAGAGAGGATTCCTAAATCTGTGGGTAACTGAAACATTATTTCCAGCACAGGAATGAGGCAGAGTGAAGGGGGAGGTAGGCATTTTAATTCAGAGATCTAGGCTTTACAGTGCAAACACATTTCTCATGTTTTCAACCTGGTTAATGTCGGAAAGACAGAAAGCTGGTGTTGCTCCATGAGCCTTGTTCAACATGTGATGCAAAGGTCAATACTAAAGGAGCTGCTTGCACTTTTTAGTGATTTGTGCTTTTACATAGGCTCATCACTGTGCATGTATCGATCAACATTTCCACCAGTAAAGGCAAGGCAGCCTATATCGATGGTAAATGGCACCAAATTACCCTTACTCGGACAGGCTACTTCACAGCTTCCAATAGGGTTCCTTGGGCTCGTGACAGGGTAATCTCTTACAGTGATATTTTCCAGGATGAGAATCAACCCTTGAGGTGGGTTCTGGAGTACTACTGGAAAAGTTGTCTTGAAGTACTGCAAATGAAGAAGAAAAATTATAGTTATGTGTGAGCTGGATGGTTTTGTGAAGATGTGGCATGCATTAGAACTCTAAATGACGCAGGTTCTAGACTAGAGTGGTGCTGGAAAAGCACAGCAATTCAGGCAGCATCCGAGGAGCAGGGAAATCGATGTTTCGGGCAAAAGCCCTTCATCAGGAAGGATGCACCATTCATTCACTTATCCATTGTTATCCATCTACAAATCTGGCACTATTTTTCATTGCACTGGATGCTTTTCTTCTCTCCCTCCATGAACCTTAACCATACAGATGAGCTGAAGTTTATTTTGTAACTTGATGAAGGCTAAGTAAATCTTAGCTTTTAAATTAACAATTTCTTCTGGGGTTTGTCAGAAATTATTCAAATGAGCTGGAGTAAAAAAAAATTGACCCATTTCTCACCAGTAAGTTTGCAAATATATGTGAACAGCGTGGGGTGGGGTTGGATTTCAGCTATACTTCTAGTTGTCGTGAGGAAACTTTCACTTATCCAAGGATATGTTCTGAAAAGGACAGAATTAGGCAATTTAAAGCAGCATTCTGCCAAATTGGAATAGTTACTGGTCTAGGGTCATTGTATCCTTATTTTTAATCAATGTCAGCACCAGGTGTTTGTTTGTTCACCATTTACTGTCATATCATAAATGCCAGTGATTACTTTATTGAATTATGTTCAACATTTTCATGCCAATAGTTCCGTAAAGGGCAAAATGCAAGAAAGTACAGTCTATTGTAAAAAGTGAAACAAAATCACCATTCTATCAAACCTGTAAGGTAAACATCTTGACTAGTATTCATCCTTTGAACTAAAATGAACAAACCCTGTGCTTCCTTCCGACATGGTCGTCTCTGACTAATTGTATTAAACACTGGCGAAGGAAGAAGTCATGGGAATAGAGTAACAGTTTTCTTTCTTATAAATGTTCACAATGAAAATTCTCAACACATTTAAGTGTGTTCTTAATTGGTACAAATGAGGAACCAAATTACTGATAGAGCAACACCATCACAGTATGAGTCTGATAGATATTGAATTAAATGTATTCTTAAACACTGCCATGTCTGCCCTTATCCCTAATATTCTATTAGTCATGACTGGAAAATGTGATTATGAGAAATAAATTGTGTTCCTGTTCCTAAATTTCTGTTAGGCCTTACACACATTCCAAAGTGCATTTTCTATTCTTCACTTGTGGGCTGCTTAAGGGAAGCACTAACAGTCTTTGGGAAACAACACCTGCAGTTTCATTCAAAAGCCTAACATTTCCAAACATCCTCTGAAGTGGTTGGTCATTGTTCTGAGATGGATAAAGACAAGGTTTTTACCTGACTAACAGAGACATTCCAGCACCATCAGAGCTCTGAACACCCTCTCTATGGGTAATGAGTCCTGCTGGCTTTATTCTGCAAGACATTGAAAACCCACAGGGAAATGTGGTTGGATATAAAAAGAGGGTTGGGGATTTTAAATAAGTTTGCTATCCACAGATGCCATCAAGCTTTTATACCATTCATTTTATTTCTGCGGTCTTTATAAAGACTCCCAAAGCTGTGGTCACCACTTCTGCAGCTATAACACACATAATTAGGCTGAAGTCTGCATTTCGTTCAATTAAATGCAGACATTTTTACTGAATATCACAAAATAAGCACAAGTCAGTGAACATTTTATGCATTAAAAATGTGTTTGATTTACCAGACTCCTCTTTCTAAAAAAAATGTGGGAGAGAAGTGCAATTATTTGATTATAATCTGTTGGACCAATGCCTATATATTTAAAGCTCTGTTTGATGTAGTTTATATTTTATAATTGGATTGCAGTTACTTTCTTTCAATGATTACTTTTTAAAACTTCATTCTTCAAAGCAAATTTTGCTACTAAATAAAATCCGCTTTTAAGTTTGTCAGCCAGAGCAAATGAAAATTCTTTTTATTTTCTCGGGGAAATAATAGCCTTTTAATTTTTTAAGGCTCTTGAACCTGATGATTCCACATTTGTAAGAAGAACTAAATTACCTCAGTGGTCAGAAAGGTATTTAAATGTAACCAGAAACCAAAGCAGAATCTTTTTCATCTTTGTGCTTCATAAGCCCATTCTCAAGTACAAACATTTCTATATGGGCTTCAAGCCAAATTTACACAACCATCAACAGAGGAGGGCAAATGATAGTGCACATTATACACCTAGGGACAAATGGAAGAGAGAGTAGATTATGTTTTGCCACACACATTCTTACTTGAGGGTCGCACCAAATAAATGTACCCAGAAAATGAACATATTCGGAAATGAAATGTGAGCCAGCCAAAGGTGGGAACAGAACTGTGTTAATGTATGTTCATATATTTGTCCAGATTTTCCTTTATTTCTCTCCTACATTGTCAAATATTTCTACTTAAGATAAATGCAACCTCTTTGATGTAATCTCTGCCTTTAATTCCAATGCATCCACTTCTAAATTTTTCACCCTCAGTCTAATTGCAATTATTGCAAAGAATTGTGACCTTGCTACTTAATCTTCTTTTTGCTGTGCACACTCACTTAAAACATTCTTGTCTGTTCAGCTTGCCAAGTGGATGTTGAATGGCAACCCCATGGTTAATTGATCCTAAGATTTCCAGCTGAGTCCACATACCTTCTTTGGGTACCAAGTCTTCTCCAGCTGTTTCGTGAAGAATGGGAAGATTAAGCACAAATGGCAACCTTAAGCAGATACTTCCTGCTCTGCAGTTTACATTAGGTCATTGATATGTCACTTCTAAAACCAATGTTGGACAAATACAGGCATCACTTATCATGAATGGGTTGGTGGAGGCCCACAGTTGGTGTGATATTTAAGAAATTTAAATGGCTTCATTCTGTAAAGGCATCAGTATGATCTTTCCAAAAAGCCTGGTGATTCATTTAAGAATTTTCATTTAATTAATCAGTATTTTGAGCTGCTAAAATAATTAAAAATTATTTTTTCATAAAAGCTATTCCTTGTGTTCTCCATCTCACTCCTGATCTGTGTTCGTGACATTCCATTACGTAATTCTGACATTAGTTTGTGGGCAGCAAAGTGTTTTTATTTTGAACGGAAAATAAGGGACTGTGTTGAGGTTTTTATGGTCAGGTATTTCTAGTGACCGAGGTTTCCTTACTAGCAGTAGCAGAAAATCACACTTTGCATCTAGTTCCATACTCTATCAAGCTTCCATTATTTTGACATGCTATTAATATCTATCAAATACAAAATCAGTGATGATTTTTATTGGGTATGTCAGGAAGTTACTTTATCAATGTAATCAGAAGGAATCGCACAGAATTTTTCAAAGCTGTTTACTGTGTGTCATGGCTCCAAAGTGCTTAGCCTACAGAAGGGAAGTGTTCTTATCTTCTCCAGTAGATGAGGTAATGCAGAGTTGCTTGATTGCATGTAGTCGGAGAAAATGAGCAAAGTGCCCTTTCCTATGCCATGTTTAAACATTTGCTGGCAATGAGTGATATGATTTCCATAGGGTAAAACACCACCCCCATTATGTTATGACCTGAGTGCTTCTCTATATGTTAGAGGAGAAAGTGAGGTCTGCAGATGCTGGAGATCAAAAATGAGTGATATGATTTCCATAGGGTAAAACACCACCCCGTTCCAGCAATAAAGTTTCAACTTCTCTATATGTTAGCCCATGTAACATACATCACAAAGACAGAGTTCTTGTTGTGATAGATGTCTTGAAGTTTCTTAGCAACACTATATATACTGATATGTCTCAGGCTTGCATATAGTGTGACTTTTATGCTTACCTATGTTACTATTATAGTATATATGGATAACTGACTCACTGACTGCACTGCACTGCACAGACTGCTCAATTAATTGACTGCTTAACCAAGAGTAAGATGAAGATCTTTTATCCCAGAGCATTAAATGGTGGTGTCTGTTTAAAGATAGTGTTTAAAGAATCTAAAATGAACTCAAATGTAACATTGGAAGAATCCTAAGATATACTGGCTCAGCCAGAAGATTTTGTACAAGAAAGCTAACAGAAAATCAGAAATGGAACTTGGAAAAATCTATACAGCAAAAAACTTTAAAGAATGTGTTGAAAAGGATAGGAATCCGTGACTTTGAAGACTCTTGGAGGTGATCTTTAGGCAGTGGTGAAGAGAAAGTATAATTCAGCCTGATAACATCTCTACTGGTGGTAAATCCTCTACAAATTGAAGATTGGTAGGTTGGCAGTATTGTGGAAATGGGGAAAATCTGTTAACTGCCTGTAACTGTAGAAACCACCTGATGATCAGGGAAAAATCACATTACCAACAAAAGAGGTAGCAATTCTTGCTGTCAGTGATAGAGAAACCACATCATAGCAGACGTAGCAAATAAAATCTAAACAATGTTATGAACACCATGAGAAAATTGTTACTAGCTAGGAGTTTCTGCAAGTTCAGCTAAAAGCAGATATCCTTAACTCGAGCAACTACAGAAGACTATACATTTTATATGATCTAGAATGCTGACCCAGTTGATATTCTTGCATATGCAACAAACTGACACTGATTATATCATTCTGCTTAGTTCATATCACCTTCATGTAATTTGGAGAATGTGGACATTTCATGCAGTAGAAAGTGCAAATTAAAATGGATGAAATTAAAAGAGCAGTTGCTACAGATGAACAAATTACAAATTCACAGCTCATTTTCATTGTTATAATATTGAAGCTAATTATTGTGAGCACAGTTTCATGTGTGTCATCATGATTACAAGATCTATTGTGAGTAAGGTAACAATGATATTTGACAGATTAGTTCATTTTTAGTATGAATTTTATCTGCCATACATTCTGTGCCGAGACAGAACATTTAGACAGTAAGAATAATTACATTCTGTAATTGGTGTACTTTAGAGTCCGATTAGACTGAGTATAGAAGGAGCATTACTGTTGAGATAGAAAACAAAACAAAAATCAAGGATATCAGCAAGATTTGCAATTCCTTAACGCCTGCTGCACAGTTTCTTAAATGGAACTACTGATACTGAATTTAAATTCATAAAGCTTAAATTATACCAGATCTAAATAGAAAAAAGGTCCAATTTCATTCTATTTCCTCCTGCAGAATACTGTCTGTTTCTCACTGTTTTTGTTGAATAAAACTATCCCAGGCAAACAAGCATTCCAAATTTCATTAGGCCGATGAGAAAAATGAGTAGCTGATAGAATTTAATCCAATCATAAATGACTAAAACCTCAGCTTGAGCGAGAAAATCTGGACAATGAGAGAGGTAAAGGATTAAAATGAAAGTCAACATTCTTGAAGGCATAGCCTCATTTATTTCTTCATATCTGTTTGTTCCTGCTTCTTTTAATTAATTTCTCCCTCTTGCTACTCCCCTTGCTTTTTGTATTCTGTAGGAGAAAGTGAGGTCTGCAGATGCTGGAGATCAGAGCTGAAAATGTGTTGCTGGAACAGCGCAGCAGGTCAGACAGCATCCAGGGAACAGGAGAATCGACGTTTCGGGCATAAGCCCTTCTTCAGGAAACCTTCAGGATTCCTGAAGAAGGGCTTATGCCCGAAACGTCGATTCTCCTGTTCCCTGGATGCTGCCTGACCTGCTGCGCTGTTCCAGCAACACATTTTCAGCTTTTGTATTCTGTAGTCAATCTGCTCACAAAGGGGAGATGCAGAAGGAACAAATTTTCAAAGAGTTTGCTAGAGCAGATTTCTTTCACAGGCAAGAGAACAAGAAACCTTGGATTTCAAGGAGAAATTGGACAGGCCTTTGCATTCTTTATTCATTCATGGGACGTGGTCATCACTAAGTGGCCAGTGTTTTTTGCTTACCCAGATTTGCCCTTGAGAAGATTAGATTACTTACAGATTAGATTACTTACAGTGTGGAAACAGGCCCTTCGGCCCAACAAGTCCACACCGACCCGCCGAAGTGTACCCACCCAGACCCATTCCCCTACATTTACCCCTTCACCTAACACTAAAGGCAATTTAGCATGGCCAATTCACCTAACCTGCACATCTTTGGACTGTGGGAGGAAACCAGAGCACCCAGAGGAAACCCATGCAGACACGGGGAGAATGTGCAAACTCCACACAGAGAGTCGCCTGAGGTGGGAATGGAACCCGGGTCTCTGGCGCTGTGAGGCAGCAGTGCTAACCACTGTGCCACCGTGCCGCCCACAAATGATGGTGAGCTGCTTTCTTCAAATGCTAAAGTCCATTTGGTGTAGTAGCGACACCCACAGTACGTTTGAGAGGGAGTTCCAGGGGTTTGACCTCGTGACAATGGATAAGTGATATTTTTCCAAGTCAGGATAGTGAGGGGCTTGGAAGGGAGTTTTCAGGGCTTTTTTATATTCATTTGTGGGACGTGGGCATTACTGATAGGCCAACATTTATTGCCTGACCCTCGTTACCCTTGAGAAGGTGGTGGTGAGCTGTCTTCTTGAAGTGCTGCAGTCCACGTGCTGTGGATTGACCCACAATGCCATTAGGGAGGGAATTCCAGGATTCTGACCCAGTGACAGTGAAAGAACAGTGATATATTTCCAAGTCAGGATGGTGAGTAGCTTGAAGGGAAACTTGAAGATAGTGGTGGTGCTTCCATGTATCTGCTACCCTTATTAACCTTTTAAACGAGGGCACGGTTTCAAAGGTACTGTCAGAGGAGCTTTAGTTAAGGGACTGAAAGGCGAAGGCAGTAGATGGGGTGTCAGCAAGATGGCTATCAAGCTTTTTTGAATGTTGTTGGAGCTGCACTTATCCAGCCAGGTGGAGATTATTCATTACACTCCAGCTCCATGCCTGGTAGAAGGTGGACAAACTCAGGAAAGACAGAAGGTGAGTTACTCACTGCTAGCGTCTGACCTGGTCTTGTAGTCGCAGTACTTCTATGGCTAATTCACAAAAGCCATTCACCCCCACCTTCTCCAAGGTAATTATGGATGAGCAATATTGCTAGAGTATCCTGCGACATCCCTTGACTAAACACAAGTTTAGTTCTGTGCTCTTAGCACTGTCAGTGCATCCTTCAAGGGGTCTTCCATATGGAGGTACACTTATTCATCAAGAGGGTTTGGGCGAGTTGGCGTGGTGGGCAGTAAATGGTAATCAGCAAAAGGCTTATTTGCCCATGTTTGACCTGATGCTGAGAGATCTTGTGGGACCCAAATGAATGGTGTGCACTTTTTAGTAACTCCTTCCTGACCATATACTGTGGTATCAGCTTCTCTGCTGGGGCTGTCCTGCTGATAGGACAAGATATAACCTGCAGCAGTAGTAGTGATGTCTGGAAAATTGTGCATAAGGTATGATTCTGCAAGTGTGACTATTCCTGTGTTTTGTTTGACCAGTCATTGGACTGCTGTCTCAATTTTGGCACCGCTATTGCTAAGGTGGTCTTTATAGGATAGACAGGGCTGTGTTCTCCATTGTTGTTGTTGTTGGTGCTCGATGACAGGTGATCTGACCCATTTCATTCTTTTGCTTAAACATTGTAGCAGCTTGATACAACTGAATGGCTTGTAGATTGTTTCAGAGAGCAGTTAAGAGTCAGCCACGTTGCTGTGGATCAGGGGTCAATTGCAGATCAGATCAGATAAACTTGTTGCAATTCCTTCCTAAAGGACAGTAGTGAACCAATCCACAGTGGTTACATTACCGCCATTAGACTAGTTTTTAATTCCAGATTTTGTTGAATTCACATACCACCATTTGCCATGTTGGGATTTTAAAACATATGCCTGAAATGTTAGTCTGGGAAACTAGATTACTTGGCCCAGTGACATTACCACCCACTGACTCATTGCCCTCACACTTCCTGTCTCCACTTTCACCGTTTTTCCAAACAGAACTTTCTGCCTCTTACTTTTTCATCTGTTTGTATACAATAAATCTCAAAAACAAATGGATGGATAAATCTGCTACACCAGTACGAGCTGATCAAAGGTCAGCACAGCACAGGAACAGGCCCATTGGCCCTCCAAGCCTGTGCCACCACATTTTGCCCTTCCATGCTAAAACTGTCTTCACTTACAGGATTCATATCCCTCTATTCCCTTCCCATTTATGTATTCATCCAGGTGCTTCATGAATGCTGCTATTGTGTCTTCTTCCACCATCTTCTCTGGAAGTGCATTCCAAACACTCCCCACCCTTTGTGTGAAAAACTTGCCTCGCACATCTGTTTTAAACTTTGCCCCCTTGCACCTTGAACCTGTGTCGCCTCGTAATTGACTCTTCAACCTTGGGAAAAAGCCTCATACTTTCCACTCTATCATTGCCATTCACAATCTTATAAACTTCTATTGGATCATCCCTCAACCTCTTGCATAGCAGCGAAAACAAACCCAGTCTATCCAACCTTGCTTCATAGCTAAAATTCCCCATACCAGGCAACATCCTGGTAAACCTTTTCTGTACTCTCTCCAAAGCATCCACATTCTTCTGGTAGTGTGGTGACCAGAACTGTACACAATATTCCGAGTGTGGCCTAACTGAAGTTCGAGAAAGCTGCAGCATAACTTCTCCATCCTTATACTTAATGCCCCATCCAATGCAAGCAAGAAGGCATAGGCCTTTTTTATTACATTATCTACCTGCGCTGTCACCTTTAGTGACCTGTAGATCTGCACACCCTGGTCCCTTTCCATATTAATCTTCCTAAGCGTTCTGCCATCCACTGTGTAATTTCCACTGTAGTTGACCAACCAAAATGCATCATCTCTCATTTGTTGGAAATAAATTCCATCTGCCATTTTTCTGCCTATGCCTCCAATTGATCTATATCCTCTGACAATCCTTCTCACTATCCGCAACTCCACCAATCTTTGTGTCATCCACATGCTTACTAATTACACCAGCTACATTTTCTGCCAAATCATTTATGTAGGTCACGAACAGCAGAGGTCCCAGCACTGATTCCTGTGGAACACCACTAGTCACAGCCCTCCATTCCAAAAAGCATTCTTCCACTGTTACCCTCGATCTCCTATGACTAAGTCAATTCTGTATCCATCTTGCCAGCTTACCCCTGAAGCCATGTTACTTCACCTTTTGTACCAGTTTGCCATGAGGGACCTTGTCAAAGATTTTACTGAAATCCATGTAGACAAGATCAATCATTTTTCCCTCAATCATCTGCGTCACCTCCTCAAAAAACTCGATCAAGTTAGTAAGGCGCGACCTCCCCCACACAAAACAATGCTGTCTGTCACTAATGTATCCATTTGCGTCTAAATCCATATAGATCTTCTCTCTGAGAAGCTTTTCCAATAATTTCCAATAAAACCACCGAAGTGAGACTCACAGGCCAGTAATTTCCAGGATTATCCCTGCTACACTTCTTAAACAGTGGGACAACATTGGCTAACTGATCCAAGTAAGAGCTCATTAATTTGTGTTGAAGATGCAGATCCAGACCTTGGAAGTGTTTAAAGAATCTATTAACATGGAGAAATAGGGTGAACTCACTTCTTTACAGAATTCTTTTATTTAGAATATTGTTTTTTCCGCCCAAAAATGTTGTGGATTGTCTCTTCTGCTGCTGTAGAATTTGTTATGGTGTCAAAATGTGAGTAGGCATTTCAGAGCAGATTGGTGGATGTGAATTGACCTGAGGTCTCCTCAGTGAGATGGAAGCCCTCAAGGAAGAGATGTATCATTATAAAAGCATTGCATTAACACAATATGGCTGAGGCATAGATTCTATTCAGTGTCCTTTTTATTTGTTATTGAAAGGAATTTAAAGCTCTTGGAAATGAATCAAGAAAATACTGTAGATAGATTAAATTTAGACTTCTGCTCGATATTGTTACTAAATATTTTTTATTGATTTATTAATATGCACTAAGAGCAAATAATTGCATTGATGCGTATTGGTTGCATTTATATTTTTGTAACATCCTTAACTCTATCCCTTCTAATATGTACCACTAGCAAATATAGATTTATAATTTGAGATATATATTTCATTGTAATTGCAAGTAGGAACTGTAAGTTACTCCCTATTAAGTCTGTTGAAAAATTGTAGCCTTTCAAATTGTATAATTTCATGAATGGAGAGAAACACTAATACTAATTTGCTCATTTTGCAATAACTTCAACAACAAGAAGAAAAAAATGTTTCAATGATAATAATATTGGAATAGCTCTAATATGTTCCTACTTTAGAACAAAATCAGATCTATTAGTCTAGGATACTTGAGTTACAGTCTGAGGTTCCCAACAAGCTATTATCTTAATCATCTCCATGTCTTAATATGTTGATGGAGATGCAAGTTTCTTTAAAAATCCCGAAAGAGTCCACTCCAGTTTGTGCTTTCAAATGACAATATCCACTGCAGTATTTGAAGCAGTGCAGCTGTCCTGTTGATGTCAGTTTCTGATTGCTTTTGTAATGCCAGTTGTAGTACTTACTTCCTAGAGTGTCCCTGAATGGTTTGTTTCTAACCTTGTCTTGTCAACTCTCCAGGTACTGTAAGCAAGTTAGTTGTTGCATTGACCAATAAACTGCTTGACAGTTAGAGTTAAAGAGCCATGGTAAACAGATATTGTTAGTTCACTGTGTTTATGAATGCACAAAAATACAAAGCCTAAAAAAGTGCTCCATATGGCTGTTATTGATTTCCTCCCTCAAGTGTCTGTCCATCATCCTCCACACCAAAGCATTAATGCTAAAGTCTTTGTGCACCTTGCATCTTCTAAGGCTGAACCTGCATCTCCTAGATCAAAAGTTTGTCTTGCAAGGGTCAGTGTGATATATTTGTTTCACTATGATGTGTCCTGCTAATTCACTATCACCTTGGAATAAGACACCATAGTGAACTGAACAGTCCAAATACAAGTCAAGTTGGTATCTTAACTAACCCTATGATTTATTAAATAAAATTCAGCATACATCATGTGTACAAGTCTGAAAGGGAGTATCTGAAGGGAAAGAGTAGGTTTGACACACTAAATGTTCAGACAAAGGATGGAATCTTCTCTGGGTCTGAGCGACGTAGGCCATGGCTGGAATTGTGGCAGAATCGCAAACACTGGAGCAACTCACTGCACCTTTGTACATTTGCTAACAGCCTGGTGGGACTCTTAGTCAGCAGCAGTGTGTTATCAACTAAGGGAATTTACAACTTGTAAAATGCCTTAGCCTTATTAATGCCGCAACTCGCCTCACCACTATCAGCTTCCTATCTTATTAAAGGTATCAAATAAGCTCGACAGTGGGAATTCTTGACCCAGATGTCAGAACATAGAACATAGAACATAACAGCGCAGTACAGGCCCTTTGGCCCTCGAAGTTGCATTGACATGCCATATCAATCTGAAGCCCATCTAACCTACACTATTCCATGTACATCCATATGCTTGTCCAATGACGACTTAAATGTACTTAAAGTTGACGAATCTACTACCATTGCAGGCAAAGCATTCCATACCCTTACTGCTCTCTGAGTAAAGAAACTACCTCTGACATCTGTCCTCTATCTATCACCCCTCAATTTAAAGTAATGCCCCCTCATGCTCGCTGTCACCATACTTGGAAAAAGGCTCTCCCTGTCCACCCTATCCAACCCTCTGATTATCTTAAATGTCCCTATTAAGTCACCTATGAACCTTCTTCTCTCTAACGAAAACAGCCTCAAGGCCCTCAGCCTTTCCTCGTAAGACCTTCCCTCCATACCAGGCAACATCCTAGTAAATCTCCTCTGCACCCTTTCCAAAGCTTCCACATCCTTCTTATAATGCGGTGACCAGAACTGCACACAATACTCCAAGTACGGCCGCACCAGAGTTTTGTACAGCTGAAGCATAAACTCATGGTTCCAAACTCGATCCCTCTATTGATAAAAGCTAAAACACTGTATGCCTTCTTAACAACCCTGTCAACCTGGGTGGCAACTTTCAAGGATCTGTGTACCTGGACCCCGAGATCGCTCTGCTCATCTACACTACCAAGAATCTTACCATTAGCCCAGTACTTTGCATTCTGGTTACTCCGACCAAGGTGAATCACCTCACACTTGTCCGCATTAAACTCCATTTGCCACCTCTCAGCCCAGCTCTGCAGCTTATCTATGTCTCTCTGTAACCTACAACATCCTTCGTCATTATCCACAACTCCACCGACCTTAGTGTCGTCTGCAAATTTACTAACCCACCCTTCTACGCCCTCATCCAGGTTGTTTATAAAACTGACGAACAGCAGTGGACCCAACACCAACCCTTGC
>NC_057719.1:71342913-71387490 GCF_004010195.1 Chiloscyllium plagiosum
CTTCTTCTTCCTCTTGACCAGAGATTCCACTTCCTTCGTAAACCATGGCTCCCGTGCTCTACAGCTTCCTCCCTGCCTGACAGGTACATACTTATCTAGGACACACAGGAGCTTTTCTTTGAATAAGCTCCACATTTCTAATGTGCCTATCCCCTGCAGTTTCCTTCTCCATTCTATGCTTCCTAAATCTTGCCTAATCACATCGTAATTGCCTTTCCCCCAGCTGTAACTCTTGCCCAATGCTATACACCTATCCCTTTCTATCACTAAAGTAAACATAACAGAATTGTGATTGCTGTCACCAAAGTGCTCACCTACTTCCAAGTCTAACACCTGGCCGGGCTCATTACCCATTACAAAATCTAATGTGGCTTTGCCCCTTGTTGGCCTGTCTACATACTGTGTCAGGAA
The DNA here is from genome assembly GCF_004010195.1 of Chiloscyllium plagiosum. Classification (NCBI taxonomy): domain Eukaryota; kingdom Metazoa; phylum Chordata; class Chondrichthyes; order Orectolobiformes; family Hemiscylliidae; genus Chiloscyllium; species Chiloscyllium plagiosum. The sequence goes on from NC_057719.1 coordinate 71,343,325, forward strand.
GCCCTCCTGCACACACTGGACAAAAACTGACCCATCTATAGTGCTCGTACCAAGTGCCTCCCACTCACCCCCAGGACTATTCATGCTGCTCAGCAGCTCATGGCATGATCAGTGGGCACAAGCCACATGTACCACTTGTCTGTGGACATCTGGCATTTGCTAACCCGTTATGAAACAATAGGAACATTATGGCCATGGTCAATCCATTGGGTCCATCCCATAGCTGGGTCACCCCTGGAGCATTCTGTGGAGAATTCTGAAGGGGCCTATGTGTGATTCATCCTCTAACTGGGTTACTCTCCCCAACCCATGGCACCGCCCTATCCCCGTGTGAGGAAGGGGCACCTGGAGTGTGCACCAGATTCCCCACCCTCTCCTGTCACATTGCCTTCGGTCCTGAGGACTAGTGCCTGGCAAGATAGAGTGCAGTTGTGTGCGTGTATCTAGCAGAAGCTGAGGATGCTGAACCTGGCTCTCCATGGCAACTGTCACCCTGTCCTTGGAGACAGAAAACATGCCATAGAGTCATAGAGAGGTACAGCATGGAAACAAACTCTTTGGTCCAACTCGTCGAAGCCTATCAGATATCTTCGATAAATCTAGTTCCAATTGCCAGCTTTTGGCCCAACTCCCTCTAAACCTTTTCTATTTATGTACCCATGCAGGTGCCTTTTAAATGTTGGAATTGTACCAGCCTCCACCACTTCCTCTAGCAACTTATTCCATCCACGCACCACCTTCAGCGTGAAAACGCTGCCCCTTAGGTGTTTGTTCAATCTTTCCCCACTCACCTTAAACCTGTGGCCTCTAGTTTTGGACTTGCCCACCCCAGGGAAAAGATCGGATATGTAGCTGCAGTCTTGCAGCTTCTGGCCACTGACAGCAATTGCCTCTCACATTCCTGCCTGCTGCTCCTGTTCCTGTGTGCATGGACCAGGTCCCTAATTAGTGACACCACAGGGTGCTCTCCTGCCTGGGGATAAGCAGGTACCGACTCTCTGGCAGCCTTCCAAGTGCCAGTGAGCTGGACATTTCATCCTCGGTAAAAACAATGACTGCAGATGCTGGAAACCAGATTCTGGATTAGAGTGGTGCTGGAAAAGCACAGCAATTCAGGCAGCATCTGGGCCCTTAGCCTGTTGTGGAGCTGTCACAGTGAGCTGTTCATCACCTTGTGCTCCCACCCTTTCTAAGGCTCATGTTGCTGCCAACGTGTCAGTATCTGAGCTGGTGGAGTTGCTGCAGGAGGCAAACTTCCAGATACTTCCTGTGTGGGCCTTGGCACAACTGCCCTCAAAGTTTGAGAAGGTAGTTTCTGCTGGAGCTGGCCATTTCTCTGCAGAGGCAGGGAATGCCTCATTGGCACCTGCAAGACACAAGGGAAGGAAGGTATCACAGCAAGCACTTAGAGGAGGTGTGTAATGAATGACTGATAGTGGGTTACGGTGAGAGTTACAGTGAAATGAAAAGTACTTCTTACTCAGTTTTTTAAATTCACTCATGGGATGTGGACAGCACTGGCTGACCAGCATTTACTGACAATCCCTGGTTGCCCTTGAGAAGGTGGTGGTTAGCTGCTTTCTTGAACTGCTGCAGCCCACATGTTGTTGTTGAAACATTGATGGCACTGATCTCCACAAGAGAGGTCCTTGCCTTCTCCCACAAGGGCCAGGATTCTCTCCTCGTAGGCGCTGAGGAGTCGAGGAGTTCCAGGTCCTTTCTTCACTCTTCTCCCGTACTGAGAGAAAGGGAAGGAATGGGTAAGTTAGAAGTGATTGACATGGCTCTTACTGCTAGTGCTGTTGGGGAAGATGTGGTGAGGTATTCCGAGGTAGTGTGTCGGCAGCGCGCAAGTCATGCAGTATTAGTGCGGGACGTTGAGGTGAAACAATAGGAAGTGAGGGAAGATGCTGCAGGCAATCGTGAGAGTGGCGTAGTGTGAGCCTTAGTGAAAGATGGATGCAGTAATAGAGATAGAGTGAGTGTGACATGACTGTGTGACACTTACCCTGGCAGAATGGGGAAAGTTATTGACCTTCTTGCACCACTGTTGCCACACTGACGCAGGTGGCAACTTTGGAACAGGTTGCCAGGGTCTGGTGTTGTGGCCTCCTCTGCCAGTCCTCTACATCACCCCAACCGCCAGGACCTCCCAGAACTTGTTGGAGAGGCACACTCTATAGTCAATAATTACCTCGGATATTAAATGTGTACTGGTGTGGTTCAGTGAAGAAAACCACAAATGCTCTCAGATATAAAAGAAGCTCCAAACACTATAACGTGGAACAGAAGGAATTAGGAGAAAACATTGTCCAGCCATATTAAATGTTAAATGACTTGCACAAGGCAATTTTGATTCAGAGAGAAAATTCAAGCATAATTTTTAACCTGTGTGAAGTTATTTAAAATTCAATATTAGGACTGTTTGTTCAGATATTTGTGACGGTTTCCCTGAGCAGTATTTGGGACAAAAATATTTGGAGTATTCAAAATGCAACTGGCTGCTAATATTGCTGAGACACACGACAGGCTGTGGAAATATTTTTTCAGCCTTAAGTTTCCTGAAACCATTTCTAGTGGTGTTATTCTTACAGCCATGAATTTATCAGTTTTGTAAAACTAAAAATCTTTTCCACCAACATTGCAGCACGTCTGGTATTGTGGAAAAAGATGAATCATATAGGTGCAAGTATTAATCAATGCTGCAGAGCTATTTGTAGTGGATAATGAGTGTCATATTATGCAGGATCCCTGATGGAAAGCCAGTCAGCTGCTCCTCTTCTTATACTTGCTGGTTTGATAATACAGATGACATTACGCCGTGACATTTTCCTGCAAAACTTCATGCTGAATATTTGTGAAAAGTATCCTGTCGGGACAAATTGGGTATTTGAAGATGATTTCCTTTGTAAAGAAAGACAACATGGAATTGGATGGAAGTACATGAATAAATTACCCAATTTTGCTGAAACAAAATGGATGATTCTTTTTGTATGGGCTTTTTGATCTCATTAAAGGAGCTTCTGAGGATTTTCAAAATTAACTAATAAAAAAACTGCAATATTTTTGTAATTTTAAAACAAAAGGAGCATTCAGAAGAATTAACATATATTTGGAATGTCACTTTTTCTAAAATCGAATCCCTACAGTATGGAAACAGACCCACAGCCCAACAAGTCCACACTGACCCTGTGAAGAGCAACCCACTCTACCCCCATTGCTCCACATTTATCCTGACTAATACTCCTAACCAACACATCCTTGAACACTAAGCTTCTCTCACATATAGGACATATTTATCTAGGTCAGGGGGGTCATGAGGTTAATTTTGGAAATATTTATATCTCTATTGGCCACTTTTTGTGGGAGATTTTAAAATCACTTTCTGACAGAAGTTAAGTGTTCTGGATTGGAGGGCTTCATTGCCTATGGTGATTTCAATCTTCATGACTTGTTATTCTGGTTCAGAAATACCCAGGTCCAGAAAACAGTTCTACATGCTGTCTGAACAGAGTGAGAGCGCATAGAGCAGATCTGCTGCCTCTCAATTGAGTGCTGGAAATGTTGCGTCATCCCGTGTGTGCTTGCAGGACCAGTAGGAATTTTTGTGATGGAAACAAATGTTCAGGCTTTCCTAATCTTTCTGCATGTAATCTGTGTGTCTTGGCTGCTTTGCAGTTTCTTGACTGGCCACAGCTTGCTAATTTGATTGTCTTGGGTGTGCTGTTGCTCCCTCCCTAGGTTATTTGCAAGGCATAACCAGCAAGGCTGTATTTTTGGTGTGAAAAAGTGCCCCCAGGCCTGAAGAGTATGGATAAAATGCTTTCTCTAGTCTTCAACTACCTGTGGGGAGCTGTTTTGGATGATCTCTACTTCCCATGCCCAGCCACTACTGTTTAGTCACCCTACTCAACAATCTGCAGAGGAAAGAGGCTGCAGAAGCAGTGGATCCAGTACTGCCCCCACCACACTACCCTTCCCCATCCCATGCCCCCAAGTCCATCCCAGGAGCAGTCTATCTGGTAGCAGCTGTTTCATAAATCTTCACAGTATGGAGAATCTGACTCATTCAAATTTCAGCAAACTCACCACAACTTGATTTGATTTGATTTATTATTGTTCCATGTACCTAAGTACAATGAACAGTCTTGTTTTGCATGCAATACAGGCAGGTCACACAATACAAAGTGCATTATGGTAATAGAACAGAGTGGGAAATACAAAGTTACAGCTGCAAAGAAGGTGCACAAAAAGCTGGCTCAACATTAGATTTGAAATTTGAGAGGTCCATTCAAAAGTCTAATAATAATGGGGAAGAAGTTGTTCTTGAACCTGTTAGTACCTGGGTTTAAGGTTTTGTATCTTCTGCCTGACTGTAACCTGGTGTCATTTGATCTTTGACCTAGTCCACCCCAGTCCAACTCCAGCACCTCCACATCACAGCAATGAATGGAAGGTTAGTTTGCCTGATGGTCCGGGCTGTGTTCACAACTTTCTGTAGTTTATTTCAGTCCCGGACATAGCAGTGGCTGTACCAAGCCATGATGCATCCAGATAGAATACTTTCTATCTGTAAAGGTTGGTGACAGTCCTTATGGGCATGCTGAATTTCCTGAGCCACGTGAGGAAGAAGAGGTGTTGTTGTGCCTTCTTCACCGTCGCATCAACGTGAATGGTCCAGGACAGATTGTTGGTAATCATCACTCCTAAGATTATGACTGCTGACTGGAGAGAGATGTGAATTTCCAGAACAAAGGGACTATATGGAATACTCTGACAGTGATGCAAAGCACTTAAAACACCTCAATCATGTGAGCACTTGACAACTATTTCACTTTCACACCGAGACTTTTGCTGCAGTTGAAAGAGGTGAGGCCTCTGCACTTTTCAGTTAAATCTTCAAAAATCACTAACTGGTATCAACACTGTTACCACGTTGTAACTTCAGTGAAAATGAATAGTAGAATAATGACTGGGAGGTTATGTAGATATGTCTGGTCTGCACCGAGTGCATAGGATTATACATCATATCTTGTGAGACGCTCACTGTCACTTCACAAGTGGTATTTATACTGATAACAGAGGATGGAGAGGAGTGAAAGAAGTAAACACTCAGGTTCTGTCATGACACGCGTCACTTTCAGCACCATTCACCCATTTCCATCCACTCAGTCTCCATTATCCCCTAGCCAGCTTATCTTCCCTGGCTTACTATCAACAATCCCTCTGTCTAAGTTTTTTCTTCTCTTTCTCTCTGTCTGGGCTCCTCTCCATCTAGCCACTCACTCCTTCATGCCTCCACCCCCCCACTACTGTTTTCTAGATGCTATCAGTTCTAAAGGGTCACTGGACCCAAAACATTAACTCTGTTACCTCCACAGATGCCACCACACCTGCTGAGTTTCTCCAGCAATTTCTGTTTTTGTTTCAGATTCCCACTCTCTGTAGTTCTTCTTTTTATCCTTCCTACAACGTTGAGGCTATAATTACCTTAACAGTTGTCTTTGAAGCTTTTATATGGTGAAGCTCACCAATTACACCTTAACTTTTACATTCTGAACATTGTGCATAAAATTAGGACACAGTATTCCTTCAACAATTTGTAATCTTAACGAGCTATGCAATATTTCTGTAGGGGAGAACTGGCCATTTGACCCATTGTGGCTGTACCAGTTCTTGGGAAATGTTATCCAATTAGCCCACTCCCCTGTGCTTTCCCACAGTCTGCAAATTGTTCCTTTTCAATATCTATCCAATTATCTACTTGAGGTTATAACACCTTTAATGGGGAGGCTTCACACACATTTCTCTCTAATAGATGGAATTGCCATGAAGTCATGAAATTTTGAAAAAATCTTCAGAAGCTATAGTTTTTTTCTGTAAATGCACTAGACTAATGTTAAGTATTATTAAAAATGGAAAATATTATTGATCAGGAGAATAATTTTTATTGGAACAATTAATCACACTGCAGTCTGTCTATTTAATTACATTGAATTCTTAAGTTCTTAATTTTATATGGGAGTTTCAAGTATATTTTCACATTTGGTTGTTCGTTGTTATTTAACAACTGCAAAAATGTCAAATCTATTCGTCGAAGGATTATTTCTCATGTTCTACTCTTGACTCCAGCTGTATCAGCATTTCAGTGGTAGAGCTTTATATTTGCACCAAACAATTAACTGCAGGTAAATTAAAACACAATTATAACATAAATGAGAACTCTGATAACTGTCTGTTGTTGCACATCTGCTTTCATTTATGTAGTTCACTGATGTGTTTGCTTTGTAAATACGTGCATTAAATCATTGTTGATAACTCACAAGAGAAGTGCTCAAAATTCACAGCGAGACAGTGAAATTAATTATAACTATTGAAATCTGTAGCGATAATTCTGTGTCATTTTGGAAGATGAAATACGTTTCACTTTTTGTGCACTCCACTAAATGATCTGATGAATGTATAATCATTCACAGATTTCAAAATGCTGAAAATTGATTACCTTTGATTAGCTCTGATCTACACAGAAAGCTCTGACAGAGTATATGTGAAACATTAGAACATTACAAAGTAACAAATGATTTAATTACCAGTGTGCCTGTTAATATAGGATTCCCTACAGAGAACCTGTCAAATCACTGGTCTGTAATAAACCTGTAAGTTTCACTTAATTCTATTAAGGTTTAAATAATATTTCCCACTGTCCGCATGGCTGTGGTGTAAAGTTTCTTTATGTAATCTAATCATTTTAATTAGGATAGAATAATTTTAAAACCTTTGCAAAATTTCAATTAGATGTCTACTGTTTATAATTAAAATATGCATAATTACTGAATTTGTTTCTTACACTACACATTGTTCCTTTAAGCTACAACATGCTCTATTTTATATCAACAACTTATATTTCTATAGCATTTGTAGCATTTTTGAACATACAAAGGCATTTCATGGGAATGGAATAAAACAAAATTTGTCAGCTAGCTAATAATGGAAGATATTAGGGGAGGTGACCAGAAACTCAAAGCAGATAAGAGAGATAGCACTGACAGGATTATGAAAGGATTTTGACAGTTTAGGATTTTGGCAGTTAAGTGCATTGCCAGGAATAGTGGACCAATTGAGAAACAAAATGTTAGATACATTTTTGAGCCTCCGAAGTTCACGTGGTGCAGGTACACTCCCATGCTACATGGAAAGAAATTCCTGGATTTTGCACCAGTGACTGTGAAGGCGTAACACTGCAGTTTCAAATCAAGATAATGTGTGTCTTGGAGGGGAATTTGCATGTGGTATTACCACATATCTGCTGCCCATATTTTTCTAGGTGTTACATGCTAAGGATTTGGAAGGTTCTGTCTACAGAATCTTGGTCAGTTGCTTCACTACATCTTATATAAGGTACTCACTGCTGCCATTGTGCATCAGTGGCAGAGGGTGAGGGTGTTTAAACTGGTGGGGTGGGATGCAAACCAAGCAGGCTGCTATCTACTGCACAGTGCTAAGCTTTCTAGGCATTATTGGAGTTATACTCATTCAGGCACCATAGACCTGGTTTATGTCTTGCAGATAGTGGGAGCCAGGAATTGACTTACTTGTTGTAGAATTCTCACATCTTGAAGCCAAAGTATGGTTGGTCTAGTACAGATTCTGATCAATTGGAACCCCCAGGTTGTTGATAACGCAAGATTTATTAATGGTAATATCATTGAGCATCAAGGGACTACGGTTCAATTCTGTTTTATTACAGATTGTCATTGGCATGTGTGTGTGATGCAGATGCTACTTTGCTGTTTATCAACACAAGAGTGAACATTGTCCAGATCTTGCTCCACGTGGACATATAATGCTGCAGCATGTGAAGAGTCATAAACAATGCTGGACATTGTGCAATCATCAGCAAACATCCCCACTTCTGACCTTACAATGGAGGAAGGTCATCAATGAAGCAACAAAGGATGGTAGGACCAGGCTTTCTATATATATTCATACTAAATTTTCTTACAAGGTCGACAGTGGAAGTGCTTTCCTTTGCATGATCTCTACAGGTGCAACAGCATTTTCCACACTTTCTGCTTCCTTTGTCTTTGATGTTCTTAATTACGTTTTCCCCTTCCACTGAGCACTGTAGCAATTTTCCTTTGACTATTTCCTTCCTTACATTTTGTCATTTTATTTTTCAGAGTCTTCCTTTATCGATCAGAAGCCAACACAACATGAGCACTGACTGTGCTTTGTGGGTGAAGTTCTAGATGTGAGACAGTATGGGCAGAATCTTTATCTGGGACTGCGTGATATTGGCTAAAGCGAAATGTATGACAGGATCCGGTGACAAGTCTGCCACAGACTGTCCACCTGGACACAGGAACAATGCACACCATCTTTAATATTTATACAGGTAGCATGGCAAAATTGCTGCTGTGTAGCAATGGGATGCCAGTTGACAGTGATTATTGTTTGTTAACAGTCCAATTAATATTCAGCCTCCCATCTTACCAAACTCCCCCACAAAACAAACATGGAGAATACTCAACAAAGAACCCAGAGTGCACACCTGGTGCATTCAGCTCATTACTTGCTCCAGTCAATTGCCATGTTGGGAACCGGAACTGGGCACCAACCTCCTGGGGCACTCTCCATGGGCACTGGCCACCCACACACACATGTCCAAGGAGATTGCTATTCAATTTGTGTCAGCCTTTAAAAAACCTCATGACACATCTCTGATGCACTTGCAGGACACTTCTACACTTCACTGCTGCATCTCAATGTGCATGGGCAGCTATCATTTTGGTAGTGCACTGAAGGTGAGGAGACAGAGGTCTTGGTTGTTGTCTCTCTAGCCGGAGTGCAATCCATGCTGACTCCTCCTGGGAAAGCCCATTGTATTACAAGTCAATAGGGTGGTAGAGAGATCACTGGTGGGTCCTGAGGAAAGGAGAAGACACTTGCTGAGAGCTGACAGCCAATCAAATGCTGGCTGTTTTACTCAGCAGTGCCAATAAGGAGGTAGTGGCTATTGTTGGTTCAATATCCAACTGGAGGCTTAACGACTCAGGCCAGAAAATAACAGAGGTGTTTCGTAGTGTGAGGGTCACATTGGAGGGTGGTGTAAGGAATCAGTAGCTAAGGGAAGGGGCAGATGTCAGCATTCTCTCAATCAAAATGTTGGGTGGCCTCCTTGCCTTCGAATGAAGGAACACCCAACAGGAAACTACAAACCACCTACATGTGCCTCCTGATAATGCTCCTAATGTAACAACAAGCCCTCCTTTTATTGGCCTCATACCAGCAGGAAGAGACCCTCAATTGGGCAGTAATCGCCCACTGAAGGAATTTGATTGGCAGTGGGGTAGTTAGGCATCCATGGACCTTAGTGCCACAGACTTAGAACAGAAATGGGAAGGTGGTCAGGTTCCCATCCAGTACCATCCCAATTAATGAAATACCCTACCTGCATTTAAACTCGCCATGGCAAAGAGCCCTAAATACCTCATAGGGATTAAACTTGGAATGTTTTGAAGTGTAAGCTTCAACAAATGTCTGGATAAATCTGCTGAGCTATTTAGGGAAGGCTTGAAAATCTGCAATGAAACCATATAGTAATCTATAAAGGTGACTGTACTCGTGCAAATATCTCCTCTGCCACTCATCTCGCTGCATGGTATATTCATGAGTTATTAGTAGCAAACTGTTTCAAATGCCACTTAAAGTTATGTCCAACACAGCTTTTCATTGCAAAGGAAATGCAGGTGCAAACTTCCTTTGTCATCATTTTAAAACATATTGGTCTGTGGATTGTTTCCTCTGGATTAACAAACAAATATGTTTTCATTGATTCTGAAAAGGAATGCAATTTTATTAAAACGTATGTTAAAAGTTTCTTCATTGAAAATTATGGCTAAACCTCCATTGCATGGGCAATGGCAAAGTGAAAGCATTAAAATGAAACGGAAAATTTGGAAATTTTCGCATCACATCTTTTTAATAATTTACCGATTAAAATCTCAGGCGATCTGCACTCTACAGAAATTCTTTAAAACTCCTTTTGGGCATCTAATCATTAGTTGTGAATAATTATATAGATACACTATTTGACCTTAATTTCCAAAAATAAAAGTAATTACATCCAAGCAAATAATGGCAACCATGAACTCAATTATACTTGTAATAAGCTAAAGGCCAATAGTGTATTAAGTGCAAGTAATTTTACTGATATTCTGACTCTGAATACACAATCATATGCAATAAGAAGTTTATACATTTGAACTAATCTTCACTGAAGCATTTTCAAATGTAGACATGATGTATCATAGCAACATAACTGAAGGCTTAGACAACAGTGATAACAAATAGCCTGGACACCAATATGAATGTGTTTGTGCCATTTTGAGCACTGTCTGTCAGGACAACGTCTGTTCTTTCCATGTAATTGTCTCACCTTCCTTGTTGTTCCATATTCTGACCTTGTCGGTTTCAGCTTAATTGACACGCTTGCCCCTTCCTTTCACTATTCCAAAACTAACTCTCAATAACATTCTTTCTGCTTTACGAATGAAACTTTAGGAGTGTGGCGAGAGGAAGCTCATTTAATGCTTAACAAGCTGAAAGGGCATCGCTACACCAGAGATCTGAGGTAAGAGAAAGTGTCTTGAGCTCTTCAGCATTAAACAGAGTCAACTGTTAGATGACCTTGGAGAGATTGTAAACTGTGTGTAAAAGAAAAACCTGGAAAATTACTCCAAACTGAACTGAGGATAAAACATTATGATGCTCCTCTTAGATGACACATTTTGATAGGAGTAACATGCAAGAGACAATATTAATAAAGGATGTAATTGTCAAGGGGGTGCAAGAGCAGAGAGACCTAATTGTACATGAGCATGGATTATTGGAGGTTGCAGGACAGGTGGAGACTCCAGTTAATAAAGCATACAGTATCTTGAACTTTAATAATAAAGGGCATAGAGTGCAAGGAGATTATGCTGAATTTACATAACACATTGGTTAGACCTCAGCTGGAGTATTGTTTACAGTCTGGCCCCAAACAATAGGAAGGATGTGAAAGCATGGAGAGTATGCAGGAGAGGTTTACTAGAAAGGTTCCAGGGTGAGAAACTTCAATTGGAAGGAGAGATTGGGAGGTTGGGGCTATTGGAGAGAAGATTGCGAAGAGAAGATCTGATGGAAGCTTTCAAAATCATGAAAGGTCTGAACAGAGTAGATAGGGAGAAATTACTCCTAATCATTAAAGGATTTAGACTAAGACGTCACTAATTGAAAACAATTTACAAATGTGATGTGAGACCAATTTTTTTTGTACACCATGGAGACAGATTCAATTAAGGCATTCAAGGGGACTTTAGATGATAATTTGATGAGAAACAATGTGCCAGGGGATGAAGCAAAGCCAAGAGAATGGCACTGAACCACATGATCATTTTGAAAGCCTCTGCAAAAAAAAATGATGGGCAATATAGCCTCCTTCTACAATGTAATAAATTTGTGATTCTTGTAGAGGTGAAGATCCAAAATGTATTTAATGCCTCCCCTTCTGAGGGAGGCTTCACCCTCTCTTTGCTGCTTCGATACTGACTCCCTCTCTGTGTGCTAGAGCTGTTGAGCTTCTAATAGGAGCTGCAGACCTGCCCAGCTCTGCCTACCTGCTGGATTTAAATTGCCTGCCGAAGGTACGATCATGGGAGAAGGAATCCAGCCTCCTGTCTGAATGTGCTGACCACCCAGAAACTAGCCCAAAAAAATAGGTCCGGCTTCAAAAAGTTATTAAATTCAATTGAACAGACTGATGATATATTTATATTTAAACTTAATGATAAATACTATATCTAAGTTATATTAATCATTTTAATTCTACCTTTCTTCGGCAGATGTGGCTGCTTGCATTGAACTTTGCAAACAGGCCTCAAGCAGATGCTGGGCCATGTATTTGCATTTGCAAAGGGCCTATTATACTTTTCCAGGTTGTGCCCTGAACCTCTACAGAGAGTCCTTCATCAATCTAGTGAGTGTTGGACTTCTAATGTGGAATGAACACACACTGTGTTGAACATTTAGCTGTTCACCTTATGCCCTGTGCTAGATCAATCTCTCACCTGCAACATGTGCCTGGAATTTCTGTGGCAAACACACTGTACAGGCTAAAAGTAAATAGCCATTCCCTTTGTGGGGTTGGGGGTGGGGGAATTACAACCAATCTGGTGATATCTCCACACAGTCAAGGGGTTAGTCCAATTCCAGTCTAAATGGTTGGCCCTGGCCAGTTAGGCATTTTGTATTAGGGAAGTTTGGGTAGATTTGTGACCTCAGTATGGGCCTCAGTACATCCCCCCCAGGACATCTGCAACTAATCAGGGGATAATGCATTGGTCAGTCAGGATGCTGTGGGTGCATCAGTCCACGGGCTGGACTGGGCTGTTCTCAGTAGGTGTTGCCCTGTCAAGTCAGGTCAGAGGGTGTGCCACAATCATCCTGGAGATTCAGGAATTCATGGTTAGAGGCAGATTAGGGTCAGCCTGTGGATTCCTGGGGAGAGCGGGAAGCTCAAATCTGGGTTAATTGGTCTAGGTCACTGACAGAATGACTACAGTAAAAACAGGGCAATTCAAGGTAAAAGCGTAGGGTCTCAGAGGATAGGAGAGGATCATGTGCTCTGGGAGGGGAGGTTTTCAGAAGCCACAATTGCTCTGATCTCAAAATGAAGAGAGTATGGTCAGGATATGGCAATTTGCAAAACTAGGGCCTCAGAGGGTAAACTGGCGCCAGCAATGGTTACATAATGGCTTGAATGGAACCAGGGAAGGATTAAAAGGCATGTGGGATACAGATACAGCAACACAAAAGAAAGGATGAAAGATGGGCGATCATCCTGCAACTCAGGTGAAGCCTGCAAGCTCTCACAAGGACACAATAGTAGAACTTTGCCATCTTTAATCCAAATTCAACTGGTCAACAGAAATACAAAATGGCTGCCACCACATGCAAAGAATCCCATTAAAGTAGTAGCAATTTAGGTATGAGAAGCGTAAAAGGACTGCACTATGATTTTTAATATGCTGTTATTTAATTTATATTGAAAAATGATGACATACGTCAGTCCCATAGATTTCAAGAGTAAAGAAGTAATAAATTCATGTAAAGTTCTTTAGTTTTATATTCACCCATTATTAAAGCAAAAACGTACCTCGATTATCTGGAAGATACAGACCGGGAGTATTTCATTCGGTTAATTGAATTCTGGATAAGCGAATGCCGGACAACGTAGTTTAGCCAAGCATTGGGACCTTGCAATCTTGCTGGATAATCCAATATTCGGATAATTGACTCCCAGATAATCGAGGTTCCTCTGCCATAGTATACAAATATCTAAATCCAACAGAAAGATGCCAGTGACAGCAAATAATGTCTACAGAGACACACTGGGGCAATTATTACTGAAGCAGAGAAAGATCTGAGGAGATTTAATAAAAGGATTAAAACAAATTAAATGTTATTGTTAGAATGAATAGGAAAATACATCTCCGTTGGCTAAGTACATATCTTAATTTAAATGCAAAGTTGTTAAATATTAGCAATTCTGTACTGTGTGTTCTATATACAAGGTATAACACATTGATAACTTCTCATGCTTACTGTTGTCTGATACATGAGGTAAACAGTTATGACAGTGATTTTAACCTGCAGAAGGAGTTAAAGGTTCACTGGTAACTTTGCTGTCCTGGAGTTACTAGGAGCTGATCAAGTTCAATTATAATGTATTCAACCCAAGCAGACGACATGAACGCTCGCCAAAGCTAGGGGCTTTCTCTGTCCTTCAGGTTCTGATGACCATTCACATCTGACTGAAGCTAACGTTATGTGATGAGCAGGAAGAGCCTTCAAGTTTCTGTCAGTCTGACCCAACAGCAAAGTGCATCTGAGGTCTGCCAGGCCCAAAGAGATAAATTATCAAAGCAATAATCACTTCTTGTTAAGTTAAGGAACATTCAGCTTATCTTCCTAATGTTCTGGGCTGAGCAGGCTACCTCTGAGTCATATAATATTCTGCTGGAAGTGTGCGGAGATGTTGTTCAGTGAATTTTAAATGAGATCCAGGAATTAAAACCTGCTCGCGCAGTAGCTGAGCTTGTTACTCATTGTATGGAAACTAGTCCAGAGCGAAAGTCAAGGCTTTTGTCTTCATTGGCTGATTAGTTGTCTTGTGGAATGAATTTGAGAACTGAGATTGAATTTAGTGAAGGCAGCTGATGTCCTGCCATCAGACTGAAACCAGGAGGTGATCCTGCTGCAGCGGGTGACAGGACTCAGGGCAGCTTTTCGCCAGTGGCCACTGCCAGGATCATCCTCCAGGAGACAGTGAGGTCTGCAGATGCTGGAGATTAGAGTTGAGAGTGTGTTGCTGGAAAAGCACAGTAGGTCAGGCAGCATCTGAAGAATGTGCAGGACCATCAGCCAGATAAGCCCCAAGAGTTGCCATCTCAAATAGAGAACAGACAATTCAGTAGCTGTAGCAGCGCCACTGCAATTGGTGGCCACTGCTGGGACTGCACCTGCAGGACAAAGATGCTGCAGTGATGACCTTCAAAAACAGGTAAATGGGATTGGGGTATGCTGAGAACATGTAGTCCCCCAGTGATTGGCAGGAATGTGGGTGCTGGCTAATACTAGTGGTGCTGATGCCATGAAGATGGCCACTGCTACTGAGATGGCTCCTCGTGGACCATTGAGTGCTCATAAAGGAAGCTATTGACCAAACTCCCTCATCCCACCTCACCACACCCCAAAGCCAGAACCTACTGAGAAGTGCTCTACTGGTATACAAGTCTATAATAATCGTAAAAATATTCATTCATGGGATGTAGGCATCACTGGCTGGGCTAACATTTGTTGTCTATCCCTAATTACCCAGAGGTCAATGAAAGAGTCAACCTGTAGGTCTGCAGCCATGTGTTGGACAAACTCAGTAAGTCCAGCAGTATTCTTTCCGAAGGATATCCCTGAAACAATTAGGTTTTAATGATAACCGACTGTGGTTACACGGTCACTGTTAGAAGGATATTCCACCAAAGCAGTGTTATGTAACAATTGATAATCAAGACAGCAAGAATCCTTTTAACATGAAAAATGTGCTCGGTTTTCTATCCATATGTTGGCATTTACATTTTTAATATGACTTGGGATGAAAAAACAGAGCCACAGAGATTTGGCTGCCTTAATGGTGGAGGAGAAGAAATCTAGTTTGATGAAGTACTCCTGATGCTGACATGACATCTCTGGCTCAGGCATGTACACAGCATGGAAGAGGGTTGCACATGTAAAGATTTTAGGTATGGCCTAGTCGCTGAAGTCAGAAGACCTGTAGGACATCCAAAGCACCTCCTCGAGTTCTTGGAAGTGCCAAACAAAGACCCTGAACATTGAGTTTTTTAACACATGCTGACAGCAGTGGGATACTGACCAATGAGCATTGCCATGATAGTCAGTGGCCACAGTGGCTTGGCAACAGTTACTAAGACCAGTAGCAACCACCCAGAATGTCATCTGATAACAACCGATGGCACTTGTGGCAGAACTCACCTCCCAATTGTTCACTTCTGCCATTGGCTCAAGTGTACCAAGCGAAGCTGCCCCCATTCCCAGTAGATTGGATATCCATCATCTTGTGCAGATGGAAGGATGCTGGCAAGTAAAAACAACAACTTATCAGAGTCAAACACCTATTTTTTTCTAACAACTGTGAAGGTAAACCTTTAGCAAATAACTTTCCTTCTGAAACACTTACCCTGCTAACGTTGGAACTTTTCGGGCTATATATTTTATATTTCTAGTCAGTCCTTCAAAAATGCTTGTTAGTCAAGAAGCACTGACATTTTTTACATGAATTTTATCTTTCATTTAAACACAGGTGGCAGAGAAAACACACAGGATGAGTTCCTCTTGTTTGGCTCTTCAATCTAATTACAGCTGGTTGATTTTCCTCCATTAGGTATATAAAATTGCCTCTTTGGAAATATAAAAAGATGTACAAAATGTTGCAACATAACCGCATTTTATTTTTTTAAAATGCTTTTTTTTTACAAATGAAGTGCAAATAGTGGTCTATAACCTAGATTTTTCCAAAAACCCTGTTTCCAAAAGTGATATTAGAAACTAATATTGTGAACCAATATTTCTCTCTAATTACAAATCATGCCATTTTTGATCTATACTGCTCCCTTCTGTTGACTAAAAGTCCCTTTGGTTTTGGTTAGATATCTATTAGTTTTATTTGATGTTAAAATTGGTTTTAACAGGGAAGGCTTTAATTCATTTTAAAAGGTTTAATCTCTGGTCAAGTTTGACAAATTAATGAATGATCAGAGAATATACATTCCAACAGTCACTGCAATACCTGTTTATTTTTTCCAAGAGTTCCACCAGTCTCCACCATTCATCTACCCTTGGCATTAATGATGTAGCTTGTGGAATTATGTCAACTCTGTCAAACACAAGTGTGCAATCTGTGAGATTTCAACAGAAATATCATCCACACGACCAAAATTGTGCACTGTCATGTGGAGCACAGCCAAAGAAAATCACATCAGCAAATGGCAAAATATGGAAGAAAAGAAATCAATTCTACATTTTTTTTGCAATGAATCAACTGATGGTTAAATACTGGCTGCAAACTATTAATTACAATAATTCTTCCAGTTCAGATGTAGAGAGAATTCTCATCAAAATGTTAAAGGAACCAAAAAGCTGCTGATAAATCATCCAGGATGTCGGATAACTAAAGTATATCATGCACGGAATCCAAACTAGGAAACAGTTTAGTTTATACAAATGATTGATGTAGGAACAGGTGTTGGTGCTAAATGGGATTCAGCATCTGAGACATAAACGGTGAAAAAGGAGATATTGGTTTTTCAGATTTTAGGTCTGGCCTAATAGCTGAAGTCAGAACACCAGTAGAACATCCAAAGCACCTCTTTGACAGTTCTCACAAGTGCAGAACAAAGACCCTAAACTGTGATGTTTTAACACAAGCTGACAGCAGTGGGAGATGATAACATTGTCTATTGACCAATGAGCATCGCCATGATGGTCAGCAGCCACAGTGGCTTGGCAACTCTGTTCATTAAGTGTGATACACTTCTGCAGTGTGCAATCTTCAGAAGTAACTAAGTTCCATACCTATAACAAATGATGCAGATGTAACTTCTGCTTATTGATTCTCCTTGCTGTGTTGTATAGATGGGTATGAAACTATAAAGTAAGTTGTGAGTGTGTCATTGCGTTTAAGAATGCGATGGAATTGATTTTACACAAATTTTCTCGGTTACGGTCATCATTATCTTTGGTATTTGATACTGCACATGTTCCCTCTGCTATTGGCTTTAAACTATTCTATACTATACAACAAACATTGAGAGTTATTAAATAAATCTTATGACATCATTGCTTCATAACTCCATCAGTGATAGCAGACTATAAATAAATCTTTTTCTTTTTAGTTGGCTGCAATGACCAATGAATTGTATCACCGTTTACAGCAGATCCTAAGAAGTGCAGAGGCCTGAATCTTACCTAGTTTTTGGCAAAATGTCAATTTCATTGAGTTTGTTGGAGGGTTTCTTTCCATAATGTCTGGTGGATTTTATCACACTATTGTCCCAAACCATCCTCATTAACTACCAACCCACCCTACAGAGCCCTGCTTCTCTGAAGCTCACCCAATTCTCCCACTTGCTCCAACCATTAGGAACTTAGCACTGTTTGGATATCCTGGACTGCTCTGGCATTCCTGGAAGTAATGCCATCTTTAAAGGGCTATTGCGCATCCTGCACAATGCTTAAAATTTGCCCCAGACATGGCAGAGAAGAGGAATTTTGTGTCCTATCTTGCATATAGGTACGTGGAGGTCCTAGTGGATGAAATGGTGCAGAATAGGCCATCCACGATCCCCAGGACTGGCAGGGGAGGCCACAACACAAGACCCTGCCACTCTAGGTCTAAGGTTCCCATCTGGGTCAGCGTGGTCTCAGCTGCCTAGCGGAATGCCCACTAGGACCATCTCCATTCCACCAGGGTAAGTGTCACTATGTTCTCTCCGTTAATTCACGCTTGCACTATCTTTGTTACTACACTGGCCCTACCACTGTCACTGTAGTGTGCAACATCATGCCTCACCCACCCTCATGCCCCATCCCCTAAATTCCAAATGGTTAATCCTGCATTGCCTCTGCGCTGCCTACTCACTCACTCAGGGCACCGTATGGTAAGGGTGTTACTGGTTAAGTCAGCATTTATTACCCATTTCTACTTGTCAGGAGTGCAATAAAGAGTCAACCATATATGACTGGAGTCATATATAAGCCAGACCAGGTAAGGATGGCAGATTTCATTCTCTAAAGAACATTAGTGAACAAAATGGGTCTGTTTTTATAACAATCGACAGTGGTTACAGGGTCACCATTGTGCTAGCTTTTCATTCCAGATTTGTATTGAATTTAAATTTCACCATCTGTCCTAGTGGCATTCAACCCCATGGTGCCAGAAGATTGACCTGGGGTTCAGGATAACTGATCCAATGACGTTACTGCTACCTATTGCCTCCCCCCGAAAGATGCTATTCTGTTTCTCATTCAACATTTTATTAATGACTGCACTGCTATTTGAACTATTATCCTTTACTATTTTCCACATTATATATTATTAAAGGAAATCTTTTCCCTTTTGTCATTAAATAAACAATGATGCACTGAAGTTGTAAGTGCTTCTATGGAAAATCAATTCAAAAAGGCCGATTAGCTGAACTTAAAGTTTGTGCATGTATAACTGTACCTGTTTGGCTTTGTGCCTGCAATGCACAGCAACAAACAGCATATGGAACTCACCAGATACTCAATCTCCTCTCCACTAAATTGCACCAGACCACACTACAATAAAAAGACTCACGTTTGGGTGTGCTGTATGCCTGCCAGGCAAAACTCCAAAGCCTGCAATTAGTCCATAACTGGTGGACCCAAAAAACGTATTGTCTTAGCTGGTATATAATTATCTGTTATGATGAACTATGATTGTGAAGGCCATTGTCTTTCGGCCCGGATCTGTGAGCAGAGCAGTTGTCTCTGACAGAAACCTAGGAGTGGACTTTCCATTTAGCGTCTATGCCTGAGTGATTTTTTCAGTCTCTTGTCGGCTGGGTGAAATACACAGCGTTTCTGCATGATTTCTTGAGTTGATGAGAAGCAATTATGCCTTAAATGAAGTCATTCATGTCTGCATTTTTGTTTGCATATTTTTCAGTGTTCACCTGTTATTAAACCCATCTTTAACTGTAAGTTACTTTCAAACAGATTTTGTCGCCAACACAATTTTGTTATCAAAAGAAAACAATGTGAACTCACTGGATGTTTTCGATGGAAGTTAGCCAAGCAGGAATTTATATGTGAAAAATGGGGTAATGTCAGGTATAAAACATTTCAACACCAAAATGAGAGCAGGCTTTTATAGAGTACAATTTTTCTGTTTATTTTCATCATGACTATATATTTTGCATCTCGTGTTTCAAAAACCATGTCCATAAACTCAACAGATTTTGTCAGACATAGGAATACATTTTCTTCCAGTGCAAATCCTTGCTTCCTGAAATTGTGCTATATTCTATCTTTTTGTTTCCATGGTTATTTATTAACTTTCATCAACCTTCACTTATGCCAAAACCTGCCAGATTTTTATTAACCTATAGCTTGTTACATTTAACATGATAACTGGGCTGTTATTTAAGATCTCTATTCCTAATAAAAGACTAAATTGTCTCGTAATAACTTAATTTAGCAGTATTGCAGTGAGTAGTGGTTTACTTTTAAAGCAATTTATTAAACAGAGACACCAATTTATTTCCTTTACACTTTGGATGCCTAACAAGGTCTTTTATGATTGTGGTTTCCAAGGTGATGTTGGGCACATTGTACCTAGATGACACTGGTGTCATGAAAATGAATAAAGGAGAATAAAGTGCACCAAGCCATGCAAATTTACATGCCATTACTGCTAATATTTCTCATTAAATGTCCACATTTTTGTTGCGATCTGTCGCAGCCATAATTTTCTGAATCTGCTGTTGCTCATACTATTCATAATAAGAGTGTGATTTATATGCCATAACTGTAATAGGGATTTGGTGTTTAAATAGATTTATTTTAATTGCAACCTAATATAGTTGCTCAAATGATTATCACTCCCAATGTCATAGTTATCAAATATAATTGTTGTGAGTCTTTGAAACATATATCCTCAAACCCAAACAATATGCTCACGAACTGGAGGTAAAAATATGAAATATTAATTGCCTGCAAGGCATGCACTTGAGAAAAATGTTAACAAAAGTTAATTTGCAAAGGAATGATTTTGATGCTTGGATATTGGGTAGGGCAACAACTGCACAAAATGCTAACGATGGGTGTACTTTGGTTGTTAAATCTGCTGTTAAACATGAAAAGAAATTACAGATACTTGCATGACTGCACTATCTGCTGTAGGTAGAGGCTGGCAGTAGAACTTCAGGAGGACTGTGTTAAGGTGACCCCTGCCGTCCACTGCTAGAGCTGCAAACTTTGCAAAATCAGCAAAAAAAATGGCTAAGAGCAGTGTTGGGCTTTTCTTTTTTCTTTTAAATATGCTTCCTTCAAGTATGCCTCCAAAACCTCCTACAGCTTATATAAGAGATTACTAAAGGCTCTGACTTACTTCATTGGAAATTTGTCGGAACATTCACTTCCTGAAAGCGAGGCCCTGTGCCTGCTCTGTGATGCCAGTTATCGATTGTTTTTCTCCCCCGTTCTTAACAAAGGTTTTCTTTTTCTCTTTCCCGGCAGGGCTCTGTAATGACCCATAAAATCAAAATAGATTTTTGAATTCCAAGGACACACTTGAACAGTCATGTTTTTGCAGGATGCTTTTCTATTATCAAGTGTTTGCTGCAGTTGGTAATGTTAGAGAAGTAAGAACTAAGCTGCCTGAACTATGTCATTCCATTAATAATATAAAGGCAGAAATAATTAGTTAAGTTTAATTGTGTAATTCAAAATTAACCACATATCTGCATACTTTCTGATGGGCAATTACTTTAAATCTTTGCCGCAATACTTGGATGTTTTTACTTATGCCATGCTTCCAGAAACCTTCCCATTATCCCAGCACCTCCTTATGATCTTGAGACCCCAGATCCCCTTTAGCTAACTCTCTGACATTTCCATGAACTACACGGCTGAAACGTTATACAGTAATTAATGTTGATCCTAGCACACACGCAGCCTGCAGTACAAATTAGAATGGAAAAGGTTATCATAATATTTTGCTAGTCCATTTGGCAGAGTTGAACAGCTCCCTGTGGGAGATGAGTAGCAACTGCATTTTGAAGTTTGTTTTGGGACTCTGCACTTTTAAGCCGACTGCTAGTTTTTGAAACACTTAAGCAGAGAAAAAAATAGGTCCAACATTTGACACAGCCCACATTCATGTGTATTATGTTTTTCAACATTTTGGGTTCCTTACAGGTTGTCTGACTTGTGACAACATTAACCACAAATGTATCGCATCACAATCAAGTAATGTGGCAGGAATTGGTAACTGCAAAAATGACTGAAACTTCATCATCGAGGGAAAAATCAAGCTTGAAAAGTTCAATTTCAGGTACAACCAACAGCTGGAATTCCTCTGGCTATCAATGATGTCTGAGAAAACACCCAGAGACTAAATAATTTAGATTAAATATTTCTGACCTGTATAATTGTTTAAGAGAGGTATTCAGTCACTAGCTGAAAGAGGTCAACCAGCTGTAGAACAAAACTAAGCTACAATTGTTTGGAAATATGATCTTGCATTTGGATAAGTGGATGGATTGTAATGTAGGCTGTTAGAATTTTGTGTGACAATATGTGCCTGAAATGTAGTGAATGAGATTAGAGAACCTTGCATGGTAATAAGGTTTTTTTTACATTTTGTCTCTAAAGATGCACCATGAATTATAATAATGCTATCAGAGTTCCAACCACATTTCCCAGCAGCAAATGAAACAGTTGCATTGAAATGTACATAGGAGTCCTCTTCAGAAATCAAAAGAGAATGCTTTAAAAGTCTCCTCAACTATTTTTATATTCCAAGACTGATTGGCTTCATATAAAACAAAAGTTTATAATGCTATCCAAGCAAGTCATTACACCCTTCAAAATCAGCATGGTGACAATAAGAAGTGCAGTGCTTTAGACTTCTCCACAATGCATTTTTTTTTTGCTCATGATAGTATTAATGGGCATACTTGTCAGTATGAAAATATACCATTGGCAATAAAGTAGAAGAAACCCTGCTGCTCTTCAACTGTGATGGAAAGGTTTGACTTTAGCAGTGAAAATACCCACAATTCATCACTCTTTACAGAAAGTCAAAACTTACAATCACAACAAAGAAGAGAAAGCTTCTAGCAATATCCATGGGAATATATGGAGGTGGCCATTTTAGTCTTGCATCATTCTTAATCGGAATTGTGTGTTTTTAAAAAATATATATATTTCTACACTGCAAGGTCAATTTTGCCTTTCTATATTTCAATGACAAATGTTACATTAATTGTGTGACATTTTAAAGCATCCATATATCATTTCAAAGAAATAAACAATGATTGAATACAATGTCTTTGATCATGAAGCTCTGCAGTGCTTTTACTTTGTTGTGTACTGGTTATATGCACTTTATTTAATACTGGGACAATTGATTTTATTTACTAGTTTATTGGTGTAAGAAAACTAACGTAAGGAAAAAGTCATTGAAGACAACATTAGGAATTTAGTGTTACTTGCTTTCAAATATACATAAATTATTTCTGGAATTATCTTTAATTTTATTTTATCAATTGATATTAATTGCATTTTGACAGCAAAATTAAAAGTGCATCAAGGGTTTTACAAAATGCATTTGCGAAAAATATTGTTGATTAAGAAAAACTATTGCATTATCTTTTCTCTAACATTATTATGCATCATTTCTGAGAATTCAACTTGCAAATAATGTGTTAAGGAAATTGTGGTACCTGTATTTCGAAAGCTGCACAGCATTTTACGCACTGATAATGTATTATCAGACTTACAAATTGTTTTTTGCCAGTGTCACTTGTAGTCATTCAGAATTTTGCGCTTCATCAATACAGGAATTTCAAGCTATTTATATTCAACCTACTGGTCTTTATTCACATATTGAGAAAGTAAAACTGCCAGGATTAAAATGCCCATTTTTAATTCCACTCCTGATTTTGTGATCGAGGTTTTTTTTCGTTCTCGAGGACCTACCTTGGTATGCTTCGTATTTCCTTTCTTTCATTGTCGACTTCAATTGATTATTGATCCAGTACCTGCGAACTAGAATCCCCGGGTTGATCAGTGCCTGCCCCCTGGTGACTGTATTGGAAAATGCAAACGCTGCGAGTTTTCTCTGTCCCCCATGTATTCGAGTATTGAGGGCATTTGCTATCCATGAATGTTGCACCTACCTCTGCAACACTGAGCATTCAAAGGTTTTTTTTAATGTAAGTTGTTAATAACAGCTGTCACAATGTGTACTATGCCCACAGTGTGTATGCAATCTGTATTATCTCTTCACAATCTCCATCTTTTGAACCTGAATTATTTCCCTGCAGATATTAATATGGCATCGAAAACAAAGATCACTCATCGTACATTAGACAAAGGAATTTCATTAAGTTCAGTCAAATGATGTGTTTGAAAGGCATTATTAAATTGCTTTCCTGTTTCTCTTATTTCTTGCACTCCTATATGTATTTCAGAAGAGCTGGGAGAATGATATCTCAGATACATGGTTTGAAAATTATTTGGAATGAGGTAGAATATTAGTTTTGGATTTTTTGTTTTTTACCTGACTTACATGAGTGGATTAATCTGCTTTGAACTTTGTGATTGGAATCCCTGTCCCTTCGAATTTCTTTACATGGAGACTGTTTCATGCAATATTAAGCCAATGTGATTTCAAGTGAAAAATAGCACATATGTTTAATTAAATGTGAAATCTTTATTTGTGCAAAGTCGCTTTAGTACGGGGGTTATACTTGCTGCATTTGAATCCAAGATAGCCATAAATAGATAAAATAAAAATCAATCATTGAACAAAGGATGTTTCATTCATTGCAATCAGTTTGGTGTGTTGTTTGAGAAATTATAATTGTATACACTTGATTTTTTTATGAGACTCAGGAGTGTGCATATCTTGTACAATTTTGTTTAATTCCAGAAATGAGCATTGCTTTCAACCACCTGTCACAGAGATGGCTTGTGTAATTTTTGCACAGCTAAATGTATTTTTTACAATATTTCAGAAATCCATGTTGTTTTGCCATCATGGTAGTAGCCCAGTTATGTGATGTCCATCTAGTCCATTTTCATTGGAATGCATACAAACTGACAAGTACTTAAAGGTTTCACAAACACATCAAAATCACAAGGGAAGGGTCACTGCTTCTATTGGTTTAATGTTTGTTATTTAATGATAAAGAGATAGTTGGAATGTGATTTTTGTATACCTTCGGTGATGGTAGGTGTGCATCACAAATGTGAAATGTTTGTTGTGAAGAAACAGACTGCAGGTGTGGAATGCCCTGAGGAAGAGCAAAGTGATATCTCTGCAGGTGTCAGTTAAATAACAGGAACTTCCCTGTTCTGTCAACACTTTTGCTCCTTCGTCATGCTTTAGAATTGGATTGAGAACTTCGAGTTGGAGAAGATAGTGTTATTACCATTAGTACACTTAAAAAAAATCTGGTTAATTTACAGATAAAGTTTAAATTTGTTATCAATGGACAGAGCAGAATCAAGTGACTGAACATGCTGCCCCTAGTTTGCATGTCCATGTGTTTGTAAACTTGTGGTTCATAATAAAGGACACACCTTTGTATCATTTTGTTTTTGCAGTTAATACGGTGCACAGATAATGCAATTGCATTTTGTGATATCACCATTGTATTTTTAAGGAGGATCATAGAATAGATTTGCCAAATGCCACTTCACAGGAATAATGCCTGTTTTAAATTTGATACTTTCCTTAAAAATACAAGAAACCATTGATATAAATGCATACATTGAATGCTAATATTATAAAATAGTTTAGAATATGTTGATAATAAAGATAAACAACAAACAGCTATGTTGTCGACTTTAGTCTTTCATTTCAAATTGTTTATATTTTAAAATAATATATTTCATTTTATTTCAAATATAAGACACATAACCATCTCAACTATAATAAGTTTTTGATATTTTTAATCAATTTATGAAGTTATGTCTGACACAAGTTGTATTTGGACCTTCTGATCCAGAGATAGGGTCACTACAAGCGTTTGAAGCTGTTTACTTTGCAATTTTCTTCTTCTGTTGTAAATTGAAATGGTGCAGGTTAAGGTACACACTGGTCTTCACTTATTGCTTAGATTCTCTTGTTCCATGCATCTGTAGTGTCAAGATCTGGCAGTGTCAAGATTAGAGTGGTGCTGGAAAAGCACAGCAGGTCAGGCAGCATCCGAAGAGCAGGAAAATTGATATTTCGGGCAAAAGCCCTTCACCAGATTTTCCTGCTCCTTGGATGCTGCCTGACCTGCTGTGCTTTTCCAGCACCACTCTAATCTTGACTCTATCTCCAGCATCTACAGTACCCATCTCCGCCTAGACAATCTGGCAGTGTCCTTATCTTGGAGTCAAGAGGCCTGGGTTCAAGTCTCACATGTTCCAGAGAGGTGTGTAACATCTCTAAACAGGCTGATTAGAAAATACTGATAGTATCAATCTAGGGGCTGTTGTAGTCCAATCATAATGCCCCTAATTTTGAACCAAAAGGTCGCTAGATTCAAGTCCCACCTGTCCCAGGGATATGTTGTAACAGCCTGAGTAGATTCATTTAAAATGTTCAGAGAAGTTGTTATAGTGCTGTGGTAGAGCCCTGACTTCAGAACCAAAAGGCCCAGGTTCATATCCCATCTGTGTCATAACATGATCGATAAAAAAAAATGATTGATTTGATCGCAAGTTGAAGTTGCAAACAAATTTACAATTTGCTTTCTTGTCAAAGTAAGCAGATGAAACTCTCTCCATTTTTGTAATGGAACTATTAACCTGTTTTAAATAAATAAATTACCACATTGTCTAAAAGAGCAGAAAGAAGAAATTGAAGGAAGCCTGTTAAGTAACGTAGATAAAAACCGTTTTAATAACTTTGTTACCCTTGAACCTACTGTTTTGTGAAAGGTTTGATTAAAATCTTACTTTGGAGAGTGTAACACGAATGATTGATAGAAGGTTTTTTTAAAAAAATGTCACTTCAAAGCCATTTCAGCTGACCAGTGTTTCAGATTTTCTTTCCTGCTAGCACCTAAGTCTTGGATTGAATGTCCCCAGTTTAAAAGGTGTCACTTTCTTAAGTAGACACCTTAAGATTCCACAATTTTAGGACAAAATATTTGAAATTAATTTAATTGACTTTAGCTTTTTCAATCTTTCCTTTTGAGATAGCACTTGAAGTTGGTAGAATGCATTGTTTAAGGGTATGGTCATGTGATGTCTATGTAACAGTGTTAATGATAATCAGAGAATGCAAATTAAAGTCCGACCATAGCAATACCTGAATTTGAATTCAGTTTTTATTTAAAA
Source organism: Chiloscyllium plagiosum (assembly GCF_004010195.1). NCBI lineage: Eukaryota > Metazoa > Chordata > Chondrichthyes > Orectolobiformes > Hemiscylliidae > Chiloscyllium > Chiloscyllium plagiosum. Next base: position 71,370,028 of record NC_057719.1, read on the forward strand.
CTTTTGAAGTAAAAGGAGGGCACGGGGCAGTGTTTAATGGAGTGGGGATGGTTGACCAGTTTTGTCAACTTCCCGGATGGAGAGGTGATGGTTAGCTCAGAAGAAACCATAACGTGCTGTGGGTTGGCCCTCCGCGCTGAGTCAGTTGCTAACATCAGCACCCACCCAAACACTATTTGGAGCCAGCTCAGTAGGATTTGGGAAGAGCTGGGCTGGGTACATGACCGATACGATAGCTATCCTCCCTCCCCACCACACCCTCCACCCACTGAAAACACGCCAAATGGGGGCATATAAAGATCAACTACATTAAAGTGTGGGATTAATGAGGAAACTCAACTTTCTCACAAATGTCCTTTTAAGGAATAAAATCTGCCATCCTCCATCAGTCTAGCCTGCAGTTCCACAGCAATGTGGTTGTCAGTTTTTAGTTGCCCTATAATGTGACTTAGCAAGAAACACAGTTCCATCAACACATTGGTTTCGAAGAGGATCCACCATGACCATCTCAGGCAGCTGGAAACAGAAAACCTGCCACATTCATAATCTAAGAATGGAAGAAAATGTTTAACTGTACAAAGATGTACTTAATAATTAATATTATTGTGGCTCTGTTCGCCGAGCTGGGAATTTGTGTTGCAGACGTTTCGTCCCCTGTCTCGGTGACATCCTCAGTGCTTGGGAGCCTCCTGTGGAGCGGTTGTCAACCGGAAGCGGCAGATTCAAACCACTATAAATGCCGGAGGAAACATCACAGAAGCGCTTCACAGGAGGCTCCCAAGCACTCCTTGGTGGGCGGCACGGTGGCACAGCAGTTAGCACTGCTGCCTCACAGCGCCAGAGACCCGGGTTCAATTCCCGCCTCAGGCGACTGACTGTGTGGAGTTTGCACGTTCTCCCCGTGTCTGCCTGGGTTTCTAGACAGGGGACGAAACGTCTGCAACACAAATTCCCAGCTCGGCGAACAGAACCACAACAACGAGCACCCGAGCTACAAATCTTCTCACAAACTTTGAATTAATATTATTGATCAAATTCATAGGCGATAACTTGCATGTTATCTGTATGATTCTGATTAGCCAAAATTGACAGTCTAGTTTCAAGTGTGATTTTTTTTTAAAGGAAAAGCTAAAATAACCAATTCACAGGCTCTCAGAAAAAAGAGCCTTATTGGCAGAACTGAACAGATATATTTGATAATACTAGAATTTGAAAACAGGAAACAACAGTTTCTACTTCCTTATATATTTTAAATATAGGTATACACCTATTGAAATTTATAGGAAATTAACTGGTTCTTCAAGGCTTGTATCGTTGATTTCAAATGTTTCACTTAATTCCATTAGTAATGATTCACATTGCATGTTAATTCATGTAAGTGTGCAATGAGAGAGTGGAAATGAAGTGTATATATATATATATATATATATATGTATATATGTTTTCAGATATAATACAGCTCATACAAGAATCAGGTTTTTTGCCAGAAGGCAGGCTATACCTGGCCCACTCAATAAGTATGACCTGATAAAATCTAATACTGTAGGTGTGTGAATGAGCACAATGGGATAATACGTTGTCAAGTTTGCATCGTAAGATTAGGCAGACATCATAGAGATCTGCACGTTATGGGATTCATTACCATGAGTGCAGTGACTGTAGACCTCACAATTGTCACCCCAGGGAAGAAAGTAACAAACCCTATTACACAAACTGCAATGGAACCTTCTGTGCATACCTGTTCAATAAAATAATGATGCTTAATGTATTTTTCGAGGTGGTAAGTGGATATCAAGCCATGTTATGATGTCATGGCTTCCCTATGACATTAAAGTAATGGAAATATAATTCATGTTGTCACTACTCTCTACAATTATTCCAACAAAATTCAACCCATGTGAATGACATCTTCTTCTCTTTGACACAATAACTATTATAATGAAACACTAAAAGTCAACTTGTAATGTGTTGAAAGCAGGTTTATACATGTATATTTGTACTCCTCTTATAGCTGGAATGTATAATGACTAACAATGGAATATTAAGTTTATAATCAATATGATCTGTAAACGACAGGTATGTATGTGTCTGTTAAACTTAAATAAGGCTGAAAAGTAACTAAAAGAGCCACTGATCATGCAAATGCAGCCCATCCTTATTATATTAGCTTGCTGTAAGAGCTATGCTTTGTTTACGAAACTGACAGGTTTCTCATATCACTTGTTGTGTTCTGTTATGGCACCTTCACTTGAGTGCTGCATTATGCCAATTCTTAATTCCTAGGGATCATAGTAAAATAAAGACAACCCGTATGGGTTAAAAATTGAGTCATTTATGTTTTAAAGTATTTTAATTAAATACTGAAACTAAGGACATCTATTAACCAACTCTGTAAGAACATTTTAGGTCCAATAATGTCTGCAGTATTTGGTATCATCTCAGAACAATAGGAACCAAAACTATTTATGGCTTTTAAATAAAAAAACATTATTTATTAACATAAAAAGAAGCACTGACATAGTATTAATTAAGATTTTGGTACATTAAAAAAATCATGTGATAGGATTAGGAATGCTATGTTGTATTAGGAATGCCATGTTCTATCACCATTCATGTCCAGCACTGCAATTGTTGCTAAACTGTATTGCACTTTGTCAAGTTTCAAGTTTTCAAAGCAGCCTCCAGGATGAGATCAGCAGATAATATGCAAGTCTCACATAAAATGTCAAGCAAAGTGCTATGATTAATCAACAGTTTGATATTCATGCATTACATGCAGATACTAATTAACTGTTTTCCAGAAGGTTGACAATCTTGTGGAAACCACATAATATTTCATGATTGAGTTGCAGGATTTTTACATACTCAAAATAATTATATCATCCCAGTCTTAGTTTCTGTCATAAACCATGGTGCAAATACAAAGGCCGCTTTGTAACATTTGGACCAGAGTTGATGAAAGTCTGTCAGAGTGTGATCTTTCCTTGTGGAAAGCATGACAGCACAACAGTAGTTGAAAACTGGCTCTTCCAATGAATCCAGCTTGTCTGAAACTCTGTAATGAGATGGATGACCTTAGTATCCAAATAACATTGTTGTATCTATTTTACCTCAGGGGGCAATGTTCCTACTGCAGGACTCATCTGAGTCGGGATTTATTAATCCTTGAGATGTAAAGCTTTGCATAAAAAGCTTAATGAAAAATAAATAAATTCCAAGGAAGGCTGTTTAGATTTGTTTATTGATAAACAAATTAATTGGAATAATTTGCAAATTTTCTAAAAGAACAAGTTCTAATCCATGCTAGAGTTAATGCTTTGTCTGGCTCTGGGCAAAATCCTTTCGAAGATTTGGTGATGCTTCAGTCAAGTGGTCAACTAGTGAAATCTGCTTTGATGCTAATTAACAGATAATTGATTACTTCACTGTGGCAATGAAATTAACAAAAATTACTGCATGGCAAACTAATATTAATAATTCCAATTTTTTCAATTTGTTTTAACCTTTAAAAGTAAAACATAAAAACTTTATTTCAACAGTTTGCCTTAAATGTGAAGATTTTGTAGATAAGCCTATATAGTTTCACTATTACCAATTTTTAAAACAAATCTCATTTGGTTTGAGTTAGTTAGCAATGATGGGTTTAAGACGTTTTGTTGCAAGAGCTCAGTGCTGCATTGCCTGAGAGAAAGAAATCAAACAACAGAGTTCATTTCCTTATCATTTGATCACTTTTCTTGACATGAGTGGTTCACACCTTTTTTAACCAAGAGCTTCCATGTACACCTGCTCAGCCATCTCATCAATTTCATTTTAGCAAAGTAGTTTTCTTTCAGTTTGTCAGCCAAAAGATGGCAAGTGTGATAAAAGACAGAAACAGATAGGTATTGCCAGTCTTTATCTTGGTGTCTCTGTTTGTTTTTGCATTGGTGTACGTAATGAAACAAAGAGGATTTAATCATGTTAAACAAAAGGCCAGTGGTACCCAGGGGGATCCCATTTACTTTGCTCTCAATGTACTCGTTTCATATTGCACTTCTTCCTCTTTGCCGATGCAGAGCTTCCTACCTGAGGCTTAGAATTGGGAGGTGTGAAACTCAGCACTTGTTTTGACAGGTGCTCTTTCCCAAATAACAACCAGGACAACCAATGCCCGTGCACATGAGCAACAATCTCTGATATGCTAATTACTGTATTTACCACACTTTTCTCCTTAATGAGGTTTAGTAGCTCAGAACACCTTTGTGGCTATTGACATGATGTGATTTTCATGCTATGACTTGAATTTAATCCACTATTCATTTAGTGCTCAATATGTTGACCCAGCAATAATAAGGTCAAAATACCTGGAGTGAGGAAGACAGTATTACTCACTGTTGAGTTAGAAAGAGTTTCCTCACAAGTGAGATTACCACTGCCTATTCCATTTACAGTGAGGTTTACTTACCATTGGGGTTAATTTATGCAAGAACACTGTTTTGGGAGGGGAAGGCGGTACGGGGGGTTGTTGCAAGTTAGAAAGAAATAATCCTCTTCATTCATTTGAAATGGTTTTTGCTGTTCTGCAAATGTCGTTTGAAAATCTCAAGCAAGATTGGATCAATTTGGGCTGCTCATGTCACAAGCACGTCTGTTACTTTCTCATTGAAAACTTACAAATCTTTGGCTGATCCAGCATTCAAAATTGTATAAATATTCACTGTGAGGAGATGTTCCAAACTTCTTTCCAAAATGCAGATGCTGTAAGTAATGGTTTTAAATCACTGCTGTGGTAATTACCACATCCATTTTGGACTCAGAAACGTGGAGCTGGCTTTCAAACAATATTGGTAGACTTCCTAATCATTCTGCAGCTTGCAGTTGCTCCATTACCAGCCTCGAAATGATTTATTATTGTGGACACTAACAACTGTAGCTCTTAAATCTGCATAATGGTAACTCAAAGGTTACTTGTACAAGCGTTGGGGTGAAGTGGATGCTGTTGTGATTTTATTCAAAAACAACATAACTACCAATGGATTTTTAAAAAAATTCTAAATTGAGAGCTTAACTGTTGAAGGGCAGCTTTAATTGTATCTTTGTCAGTGAAATTTAAACTTGGACTGATATCTGATTGCAATCAGGAGCATAAACACAATGAGATATATGACGGTACATTAAATAGTAGATTCTGTAAATAGAAGGATTGAAGAGATGAAGTCAGGGAGTGGCTCTGTTTGTTTAATTATCATCTTTTCCCCCTGTATTGGCAGCTAGTGCTCCTGCTTGCTCATTGCAGGTCATAACTAAGAGATAATGTTTCATCCACTACAGGTGTTCATTTAAACCCGAGGCATTTAGCAGCTATGAGAAACTTTAATTAACATTTTGTTTAATTACTGCCCTATGACCCTTTTTCCTTTCCCATGTTGGTTCTCAGCTTCCCAAACAAAAGTCAACCCTGAAGCTATATTAAGATCAGAAACTTAAATTTGCTGTTTCAGGTTTCATTGAGTACTTTAATCTGACACTATGACATTCCCATCACTTCCTTTTCAGTTGCCAATAAGCAGCTTAAATAAATTTGACTAGCTAGGTTTTATTTTGTAAAATTCTATTTCTTTCTCTCTCTTGACAAATTTTACTCAGTTTTCCAAAGGTAATTATAACATTCTTTTACATCCTAACAAGGATAGAGTCTGAATAACTATAAGTAATGTTATCTATCCACACCAAAGGGCAAATGGCTGGTCTGTATGTTCCAGCTCAATGAAAAGATTAAAATCAGAGTATCACTTTTCATTAAAGTAGTTTTCAGAAAGGTTTCCTTAGAGATATTGCAGCTCAGAAACAGTTCAAAAATGATCTTCGTTGTACATATGGTGAATTGACATTTCTGCCACCATTTGTGATTATATTGAGCCAATGCGGGTGCTATAGTAACAGCTTATGTTGTTTCCAGCATTGTGGTGCCTTCTAACCCTCCCTGCAGGATAGCACAGCATCTTTGACATTTTCTTTTTCTTACAGATTTAAGTTAATGATTATTGTGTATAACTGTATATGACATATTTTTAATGAGGAAAAGTGAACTTTCCAATCTCATTTCATTTTTAATATGAAGAGCTCACCACCTCCAAATCCTTCAGTTGATTCAGAGATCATGTCAAAATGTCTGATTTCATTATTCAAAAGCTAAGGAAAACAGCCAGTTGATCTGTTTAGCACTTTGTGTGAGAGTCATTACTTGTACATGTTTTAATGTGTAACATTGTCTCTTTGTGGATGCTACTAAATGAAGTATTTATCAATTAAAGAGAAACTGAGAGTAAGCCTACAGAGAATATCCATTTGTTTTACAAAAAAAGCTCTCTTGTAGCTCATAATGAGATAGACAATTATTCTGACAAGCAAGTTCATTAGCTTCATTATGTCAGCGACCAAATGATTTTTGCCTTTGTTACCAAATGATTTTGAAAGTGTAAATGTACATTTGTACCAATTTTCCAAGGGTGCCAGCTTATCGTAATATTCATTCAGTGAGATGTTATCGTAGGAAGAGACAAAGAAATTAACCTGACAAAATGTAACTGCTGAAAATTGTTCAGGCACAATTCCTTTTGTTCAAACGTTATTTGAAATCACTGGCTATTACCAAGATTTGGATAATGTTTTTAAGTTGCTAAGAGGACAGAATTAAAACATTCCATGTCTATCAATCTTGTTAACTCATTCATAACCTGTTTTACCTGTCCAGTAAATTTACTTAGAAATTACCTCAAAATCTCTACTTTCTGCATATCAACTTAAAAACGTACAGCAAGGTAGAGTTCTGAAAACATTGACAAGAGTTTAGCAAAGACAATAGGATAGAGCAGTGGTTACATTTTTAATGAATTGCATTGAACTTTGTAACTATCAACAGGGGAGTTGAATGCACATGCAATTATTCGTATATTGCCAATTTTGTAGGATTTCACCGAATCACAGAACTGTTGAGATGTGGAAGGAGGCCATCTGGCCCGTTGTTCCCGGACCTGTTTTTCAAAGGAGCATCAACACCTGGGGCCAGTCTCTTACTTTGTCCCTGGACCATTGCACAATATGTTGACCCAAATAATGATCCAATGCTCTCTTGAATGCCTCAATTGAACCTACCTCCACCACATTTCCTGGCAATGCATTCTATGCATCCTAACTACTCTGGACTTACTGGCAAACATGGAAACAGTTTTCTCAATTTTTGGATAAAGGTTACCTTTACTTGATGCAAAAATGGGTATGTGATGGTCAAAGTCCCTGTTAGGCCAAATGCTTCAATAACAAAGCTTGATCCATAACAAAGCTAAACTCAGTGCTTGGCACTATTTCTTGCATACGATATGACATTCAAGATTGGATACTGTGAAATGTTAGCATTGAGTTGTAATCTGTCAGCCTTGCTAAGCATATAAAATGAAGTAAATACATTTTTAGCATGCAATTAATATGCATCTACAATAGATTCTGTAAAAGCAATGCTGATAGCCACAGCAAAACACTTCCACATTCATTAAATGATCTATATTTTGGCTCGCACAAATGAGAACTGCAGTAAAATAGCATCTAATTATGTCTCATTAAAACTAGCAGAAATCAAAACAGCAGCTTAGTTTGCCTGCATGTATAACATCAGATGATGATGTCTTTCTACTGAGCCTGCCGATTTATTTAGCTAATGCAGAAATAATTGGTTTTTGGACATAATGATTTCAAAGTCCCAAAGACACCGGCTGTCATCCGTGATCTCATAAGATGGAATGTTTAAATGATCCAAGTGCCCTAAAACTACAAGCAAGATATATCTGTCTTGCATGCTAATTTGTATGTGTTGCGTAAGTGTTTTAATACTGCATCTATCTGTAATGTCTTTGTCAGGATTCCAAATTGCAAAATGTAAAGCCGACTGTGACAACTTTAATTGGACAAGTTTATGGCAAATTAACTGATTTCCACTGTTCTCTAACAAGTTTCCATGGGTTTCATACACAGTACTATGTCACTATGTGTGGAAATCGGATTGGTTGCATTGGTACATTCGCTGTATGTGTCCAGATTTCAGTTACATAACAACCTGTGATAATTACTAAACATCAAGTCTGGCTGACAACAATACTGTCACAATAGGAAGATTTCACAATAAGATAATCATGGCTGGGGAAAACAATGGTGATTTTACTTATGTAAATAAATTACCAGCTGGAGTTTAGAATTATGATCCATTATAGAATATGTGTATTTATCTTCTTCAGCAGTTTAGACATTTGAGAAAATTCTGCTCTGAGACCAGCAGAAAATTTAAAACAGTTCAAAATTTGTTTGAATTTTTCAATTAAAATGAATGAATTAGCATATCTAATCACACTTGTGATTTTCTAACAGATTTCATTGTTTAAAATAACATCTGCTACAATATTGACTCTTCTTTGATGCTTCAATAACAACAACTTGTATTTAAATAGCACCTTTGTCATATAAATACTTCCCAAGGTGTTTCACAGGAGTGTAATCAGAGAATAGATGGCACTGAGCCAAAGATGATGTTAAAAGGGGCAGAGGTTATGATTTAAATAGAAAGATAGATTGATTTGAATTTTAAAACTTAAGGCATAGACAACTGAAGATATAACCACCAGTGGTGCAGAGGAAGAAGCAGAGGACGATTTCAGAGACTGGGTTTAAAGCAGTACAGTTTTCAGAGGGTTGTCAGTTTGGAGGAATTTACAGGGACAGGTAGATGGAAAGTTGTTTGTGGAATTGAGCAAATGATCAGAATGATAAACTGAAAACATTGGAAATGGACAGCCAATGTACATTAATAAGAACAGAAGAGATGGCTGGGTCCCATTTGATACAGGTCGGCCGCAAGATTTGCAGAATCTCAAATTTATCAAGGTTGGAAAATGGGAGATTGGCTGGCAGAGCATTCAAATATTGCGAAGATAATAAAAGCATCAACATGATTTTCAGCAGCAGATGGCTGTGATGGGGTGACATTATGAAACGCCAGGTGTGTAAGAATAAAGGTGCTATGGGCAAAAGCATCGACGTCAGACATGAAGAAGTAACAAAAGCAGATTGGTGGCTGCAGAAGTGTTGTGGCAAATGGAAGACCAAAGGCACGTTGACAGTAGCACTCTAAGCTACTGCGGAAAAGCTTCATCTCAGCTAGATTCACAAGCAAGTGGAGCTGAAAGGGAATTATGATATATACAAGGGTATTTAAAGGGGTGTTGAGGGTGGTTCATATGTGGAATGAACAGAAGAGATGGCAGATGCAAGTACATTTACAATGTTTAAAAGACATTTGGATAGGTACATGAATAGGAAAGTGTTTAGAGGGATATGAGCCAAACCCAGGCAAGTGGGTCTATTTTAATTTGAGAAACTTGGTCAGCATGGACAAGTTGTACCAAAGGGCCTATTTCTGTGCTGTTCGACCCTATAAATGATGGCCTTGATTTTGATCAATCAAAAATCAGAAATAACATGACCTTAATTAAATGGACGGGTTGAGGGGGTAGCCATGAATAGAAATACAAGAGTTTGTATGAAAGGAAAGGTTAAGGAAAGATAAGAGAATTGAAATGTGAGAGGACAAGGTAAGTTAAAACATATCGTTGCAATTATGAAGAATAAGCAGTCACACACTTTGCAGGAAAAAGAAAAGTCTTGGTGAAAATCTTCAGGCGGCTGGTGGAGAATGATAATTCGAAAGGTGAGGCAAGACGGGTGGAACAAGTAAAGAACATCAATGGAGGAGATGCTGGTAGAGGAAAGGTGGGAGAATCCAAGGTGAGATTTCAGTATAAGGGTCATACAGTAACAGTTTGACTGTACCAGGGTCCTGGACATTTTAACTAGGCAAGAAAGCTTCAGTAACTGGGAAGATGACAACAGTCTTGAGTCAAGTGTCATCAAGGCAACAATGCCAGTGCAATCGATCACAGTATGTTGATTGATAACTAGGGTCTAATTAGACATTCTAGAGTTATATGCTAAGAGGGACCCTGACGGTAGATCTGTAGAGTGGGATGCACAAAAGGGTCATAGATTCACCTGAAGTGGGTGTGTTGGGATGTCAGGGAGAGAGGAGGTTGGGGCAGTTGTAGTTACTGCTTAAAGAGAGAGAATTGTGGCTCAGGAGTAGCCAGTTTGCATATATCATAGTTTTACAATTTCGTTTTTAAATATGAATTAAACGTCATTAATAATGGTTGGCCAGGACACCAATGAAGGGTTCCTTGATCTTCTTTAAATAAAATGATGGGACCTTCTAAGTTCAACAAATAAACCAGATTTCAGTTTAATGGGTTATCTGAAAGACAGCACCAGTGATCCTGCAATCTTCTCTCACTACTGCACTGAGATGCTGTAGTGTATTTTGTACTTGTGCTGAAGTAAGGCGTAATATCCTTTCCCTTGCTAGTAAATGGTAATGTGTTTCCTGAGGTGTTCATGGCTGAATTTTACGTTTTCTTTGCAAAGTGTGAATTACTTTGAAACTTTTTAAGGGATTCTCGCTGCGAGGCAAGGCACGATTTCTCACCGTAACTTAGCAAATTTACCTCATTTACAACTTGCCCTGCCCAACGGCGCTCCTTCTATCTGATTCTAGCCACATATTACCACATACCTTTCTTAGAAATACTCACTACTCACTGGATATCTATTGAAAGAATTTCATCTCTTGTGCCTTGACATTTGGAGAAGATGCTGTTTACCTAGACTTGCCCCTCACTGGCAATGTAACGGCACAGCAGTTATGAAGCCGCATAGATGAAGACACATAACCATCATGACTGACACTCCATTGCACATACCAATCATTCTCTCACCATAGCTGCTATCTAACTGCCACAAACAGTTAAACTGTCCTTAGCTACATCCCATCTAAGTACCCTCACAACTGCTCTGTCTCCAATGCCCACTGGACACTCACATTCAGTCATTGTCCAGTAGAAGAACATACCACACAGGTGAGCAGCGAGACAGTTCCAAACATGAGCTTTTATTTACAGCTACTCAGAAAGGAGACACGGACAAAACCAATACAGGATTCAGTTTGCTCCCACAATGCAATGACCATCATGACCAATGACTATTAAATATTCTGTGATGGTCTCATGCACCCAGCTGTCATTGCCTACTGGATCTGGGTTTCAATCGGCTCCTGTCAGAATCACAGCACCCACACAGCTTACAAGGACAGCTTCCTCCTCCCCGGTGGCTTCATACTTCTCCTCCTCAGAAGATTGCTTCCATTTCCCCAGTTCCTCAGCATCCAGCACGTTGCTTTGTTGCCTGCTCCAGTTGTGCAGAGTACAGTATGACAGGATAATCTGTCCAGACTACTGGAGACCCCACTCCCTCCTCCTCCCCAGAATGCTCCAAGCAGCAGAACTGCAACCTCAGCTCCTAATACTCCACTGCTCCTCTGGTTGAAGCCTGGCAGCATTGTATCTGAGCTCAGAATTGGTCAGCACTTGCACAATGGTGTCATGTGCCACGGTCACAGTGGGTATCCCTTGTCCTCCAGTGACCAGCCTTGTAAGGCCCCAGGATTCTCAAACATACCAGGCACACTAGAGTGCTCCAGGATGAAGGCAGCTGCCAAGGTAGTGGGCACACACCTCCAGGATGCTTACTGCTCATCTGAACATTGTTGAAATGGAATTGCTTCCTATTGATGACGTCAGTGGGGGGGGGGGCCTTCTCAGTACCACGGGTGTACAGTCAATAGCAACTCCACCTGTGGTAAACCAGCTGTGTTTCCAAATCCTCAGCCCAGCTGCCGTACTGGCCTCATCATGGGGGATCCAAATGAACCAGTGCACCCCTTCCGTCACTATCCTAGTCTCCACCTCCACAAATCCTCCTGCTTACCTACCCCCAGCTTGACTCTCCCACCTCTTTGGCAGTGATGCCTCCATGCTTCCCCCCACCCTGGCCCTATACACCCCCCTTGAATCCTCCTGAATGATCATCAGATGGATCTCTGGGACAGTATTTGCCTTAGACTTGACTGACCACACCCTGGCATGATGATATCTGATTCTCCCTGACTGCTGGCCTTACAGGACTAACCATTGCCATTCCCTGGACTATAATCGGATATATCTCCTGCTGGTGATTGGTCTGAGCTAACAACAGACTGTGTCCAAGCTCCCAGACTGTGTGTAGGCCATGTCAATGACCTGATGGTATTAAAATTCCTGCATGGAGGGCTTCCCTACCTTCCTGCAAGATGGAACTGAGAACCAGCCTGAAATGGCCACCTAATTGAAGAAAACATACAGTGTTTGCCACTTTGGCAACTAGCACATGCTGTAGGTATTAGACTGATGTCTCAGTATGCTGTAAAGCAAGACATTTCCCAACCCCACCCTGCACAGCCTGAACAGATCCCTAATGACAAACGTGACAAGAATCCTGGCTCTGTGTCTACACTAAAGAGCACTTCAATACAGCATTGCTGATGGCTTTTGGCTCTAACTTAAGTTGGCAGGTACACTAACTGTCAGCAGTTTTGGATTACCTGTTTCATATTTGAAAAATTACTTGAAATTTATGAAAACATCTATTGCCAGCAGTTTATAAATCTGAAGTCCCATCTTGAGGTCTCAGACAAACTGTTGGTCTGCTATTACCAAATCTTTAAGCCTCACTTTGTATCCCTACAAAAAAAAAGTTTTACAACATCCATAACTGTTCAAACTAGTGTAATTGATGGATTAGTGATTTGAAAGGGAAGGCAACTTCAATTATTGATTACGAGATTGGTTTTAAGCCTTTGCAACACTTTCATAATCAATTGATTGACACTTGCACTTGAAATAACAGAGGCATTTTCTTCTCATCGAAGAATTTGTATGGGACCCCAGAACACCTGTGTCCTAAATCACACCCCCCTCAACTTCAAACAAAGGATAACTTTTCCCATATGTATATCCCGCTACACTAAAATGGAACAGCAGGCCAGGCCAGGATAACCGGAGAGCAACAGCCCAGCAGGCCAGTTATCCCAAACATACATACAAGTTACATGTGGAGCTCTCTGATACTACAATCGAATGCACATGCCATTGAACTGTAGCCAATATGTGAAGAGGAACAGATACTACTCTGAGAATTTTCAATTCATTTCTAAATGAAACCAAGGAATGCCTTTAATTGTCAATACCAAGGGTATAAGATGTGTACATCTGCAAAGTGGCATCATTGTCTGATTGTTTGCATTGGTGGTATCATTTACCAAATGTTGCCAAAGTAGACCTCTTTGACGCCAGCAAGACTTGGCGAGAAAGCAGTGCAAACTTCCTGAATTTCTATTTCAGATCTTATGATCACATTATAAAATAACAGACAAAAAGAGGATGTCCTGTGTTTCACAAAGCGGACATCATTTTTTTTTAAAAATTTCAAATGATGGGACTCACGGGTTTTGTGTAAAAGACATGTAAAAGGTAATCAGTGTGTGGCAATGGTGAGAAAGGAAATGAAGTGACAGATATGGAGTCTGAGGATATGCAAGTGGACAAAAAGGTTTGAAGGTTGTGGAAAGTTCTTAGTATGTGTCAGGGGAGGGATAGGCACTGACCCAAAAGTGGTATGTAGGCTGTTCGAAGGAAAAGAAGGTTTTAGTGCCAGGTTGAGCAGGGAGGAGAGAAAGGTGACATGCTCCCTTTGCCTGTCTTCCTTGCTTCCAGTAATTTTCAGAACTGAATGCCTGTAATGCCCTATTCACTTGATACAATTGACTTGCTAAGTGTCACGTGTAGATATTCATATCTAAGGCAAGGTCACAAGCCTTAGTTTGAGTTGTTCTGCTAGAGTTACAGTGGAAATCTGAGGCTGTAGCCCTTCATTTCAATTTCAGCCACCTCATTGAAACATTAGCATGATGCTCACAGCATGGTGCATCAAGTGTTCAAGGAACAAGCGGAGGGGAATTCTAAGTAGCAGATTTTAAAGGAATGCTGTTTTCTTTCAAACCTTTCCTGTGAGCACACAGCAGGAGAGGTGGCTATGGGAAGGCAAGTTACTCTAACTGCTCCACTTAATAAGAAGGTTTGGAAATGCAGGCAGTGCTGCAAAGGAAACTGGCTATTTATGGAGCAGAGGGTTAACCTAAAATAAAGATCAGCATCATGGCTACAAAGGTGAATGCAATATGAGGCTAGGTGCAGGTCAACAAGAAATATACTCATCTTGAGAAGATTGCAAATTTAGAGCTGGGGTTGTATTGCTGCCTTTGAATATGATACCTTACATAGCCTAATAACAGCACTGCACTCTAAGCTTGTTTCCACATCATGGGATTACAATATATAACAACAGTTTACATAGTTTCCAAGTACACAGCATACCCTTCTTTTTTACAGGACTGTCTTTTCGTTGGTGCTATAGGGATTTTGTCTCTGCCCTTGGTGGGGTAACCAATGATTGTGAAGAAAACTGGTCAAATCCGATAGCTCCGAGACCTGAGTATTCATGCAATTACAAGGAGTGTCACTGGACTCAGAGCATGAACTGTTTTTTCTCTCCACAGATGCTGCCAGATGTGCTGAGGTTCTCTAGCAATTTCTGTTTCTGCTCCATAAGGTAGCTATTGGTCTAACTATTTAGAGCAGTAGTGATTGTAACGAGGTCAGCCGGGGGATATGAGTTCCTTGATGAGGACTGTTAGTCTGGTCCAAATAGGGAGCCCTGGCTGACAGATAAGAACAGGGGTGTCAGAGGTTCTGTTCACACTAGGAGCTGGCTCTAGGAAGCTGCACCAGTGATATACAAGGAACTTAAATTATCTGAAGGACATGAGCGGGGTGTATTTTATTCGGTTAAGTGAATGCCGGATAATCAAATACCAGTTATTATAGTTAGCCACGCATCGGGATCTTGTGATCTTGTTCAGATAATCCGAAATTCGGTTAATGCTGGGTAATGGAGGTTCCTCTTTACATGTGTGAATAAAGGGTGGCTTGGTGATGGGATACCAGCTGCTGTAGAGTTATTTCAGGATCAAGCGTATTCTCTGTCACATTCATCATAATATAGCATCGTTTCTGATGCCCGTTGATTTATAATTTGAAAACAGCTTTTGAAATTGTGACATGGAGGAAAGTGAAGTGAGTTTCTTCAACCTCTGGGTAAACCTTGTCCTTTCCTTTCCAGTCATTATCTCCATGTGCACTGACCTCATTTAGCCCATCACATGTAAAGTACAATTTAGATCTTCAGCATAACACGCTATGTTGTTTTGCCATGTTTCAAAGGCTGTTTATCCCCCAACACTGGAATATTTTACAGCCGGAGAAGGTTGAGTCTTAGAATACCTTAACTCAACCAAGCACCTCACAGAATTCGGAATTACTAAACCTGACAAGAAGCAAAGCGAATCTGTCTAGCATCAGGGCTGATTCTGGGAGGTAATTCAGCTGCTGAGCCCAGAGATTCCGACTCCACATCCAGGGCATGGTAGCTCATTGCAAATATTTTTTGCAGTCATCTGAAATGAGGGCACACTTGGAAGGAATACACAGAATAGGGAAAGCAGTGAACACATTTGTTACACGTGTGGTTAAGCTGAATAAAACATGAGTTGGTCAGTAAAAGCCGAAAGCACTGTGGATACTGTAAATCAGAGACAAAAGTAGCAGTTGCTGGAAAAGCTCAGCAGGCCTGGCAGCATCTGTGGAGAGAAATCGGAATTAACATTTCAGGTTGAGTTACCCTTCCTCAGAACTGAAGAAGGGTCACTCAACCCAAAACATTAACTCTGATTTCTTTCCACAGACCTGCTGAGCTTTTCCAGCAATTGCTATTTTTGTCTAAGAGTTAGCTGGTGCATGAATATGTCTTGAGAATCTAATCCCATCTAAGTTCAAAAGTTTGATTGAAACCACTTTGTTGGTTTGTTTCTTCTCCAGACCTCTTCATGGCAATTGCTAACTGCAGTGTGAGGTTGTGCAAGATGATGCAGGTCGCCTTCATTTTGGTTGTTAGCCCCAGTGTTCCAGAGATCTGAACTCTGGTTTGAGGGTGGTATTGCCTCAGCACCTCATTATAACTGTCAATAATTTTATCCTTTGTGGGTTACAACACATTTAGTACTGAAATACCTTATCACAGGTAGCAAAGGACATAAGGTAAGCTGGACCCAACAAAATCAGACAATACATGCTCACTGTAATAGTGGAATGTCATACAGGCCTGCAATTGGGTTCCAAAACATTAGAACACATAACAGATGACTCAATGAATACAAGAAACAGGCATCTTCAATACACAAGGGAAAGCAATGACAGCAGCTACCACAACTCTGTATTTTTCATGTATCACTGCAAATTAAGCTAATTATTAAGAGGCTGATCTGACTTATTGTGTCTTCAGAAAGTAATGCTCAACTATTATTCATTGATGGCCATTGATTTTCACTACCCTTACAACATTTGTAAATTCAGAAATGTTGGGATTTTTCTGTGGGTGAAGGTGTGATATGGAGAAAGTGAGAACTGCAGATGCTTGAGCTCAGAGTTGAAAAGTGTGGTGCTGAAAAAGCACAGCAGGTCAGGCAGCATCCTGATGCCCGAAACGTGGATTCTCTTGCTCCTTGGATGCTCCCTGACCTGTTGTGCTTTTCCAGCATCACACTTTTTGACTCTGAAGGCGTGATACGTCAAGGAGAAGGTAGTGTGAAGAGGGACTATTGAGTGAAAGAACATTTTACAACAGATTTGCTGTGACCAAAAATGAAGTACAGGCTGGAAGTAACCTGTTTAAAATATTAAAGTAAGGACCTGAATCTTCAAATTTACCTGTGACATGATGGCTAAGCACATTGATATTTATAAACCAACTCATTTTCTAATGCAGTTTGCTTCTTCTGGCATCAGGATGTGATTGAAAGACAATGTTCCATTGAGTAAGTCACACCTTTTGCTGAGTCTGTAGAAGCACGGAGCCTAAATACAATCATCTCTCTGGTTTTCGTATTGTGTCACTGAACTTTCCAATCTTTTAATACCTAAGTATGCTTTCGGCAGTTTATTACTACACCACTCAACTCATCTGCTTTTGAAAGAATTTAACACCACTGGTAAACCTTGCAGCATGATGCCCCTTGATATTGAGGCCCATCTCTTTTGTGGACCTTTGCTTCATCCTTTAGTCACTTTCTACAATTGTAGTGCTAGTATCATCAAACACTAATGCTGGGTTCAGATGGGAGGACCCTCCGCCGCATCTGCTCCCAGGAGGACCAGTTCCAAAAACGCACAACCCAGATGGCCTCCTTCTTCAAGGACCGCAATTTCCCCCCCGACGTGGTCGACGATGCCCTCCACCGCATCTCTTCCACTTCCCGCTCCTCCGCCCTTGAACCCCGCCCCTCCAACCGCCACCAGGACAGAACCCCACTGGTCCTCACCTAACACCCCACCAATC
>NC_057719.1:71387823-71425368 GCF_004010195.1 Chiloscyllium plagiosum
AAATGTGTTGCTGGAAAAGCGCAGCAGGTCAGGCAGCATCCAGGGAACAGGAGAATCGACGTTTCGGGCATAAGCCCTTCTTCAGGAATGGGGAAAGTTTGTCCAGCAGGCTAAGATAAAAGGTAGGGAGGAGGGACTGACCTCTTTCCACCTATCACATTTCCGACGCCCCTCTCCCAAGTCCCTCCTCCCTACCTTTTATCTTAGCCTGCTTGACAAACTTTCCCCATTCCTGAAGAAGGGCTTATGCCCGAAACGTCGATTCTCCTGTTCCCTGGATGCTGCCTGACCTGCTGCGCTTTTCCAGCAACACATTTCCAGCTCAGATGGGAGGACTGCCAGACCAAAGTGAGTGTCTTCCATGAATCTATGATTACTCATATCAATGATGCCCTCCTGAAGAACGAACTCTGATGGATGGGCCATTGCATGCAGAGGGATACAGATCCTTAGGAATTGGGTAACAGGTCTAGACAGTGGATTTGGATCGGTTCAAGCTTGGAGGGCCGAAGGACCTGTTCCTGGGCTGTAAATTTTCTTTGTTCTTCTTTGTTCTTTAATGATTCACTCAAGATCTTCCTAAAGCACAAAAACATTGACTCCACCAACAAGGAGGGAGAAAACTGCTGACCACTTCAAGGTTCAGTAATTTGACTGCAAGGATGTTACAAAGATATCTGTCATGGCTCCAGCTATTTCCTCTCTCGCTTCCTTCAGCAACCTGGAATATATCCTAAAAGTCCTGGGGATTTGTCCACCTTAATATCCATTAGCCTTCCAACACATCTTCCCTCCTTATGTTGAAGGTAGAGGAAGGAGATGGAATCCAGCCCCACGCTCAGAATTCCAAAGTGCCAGCACTGCGGAAAAACTTGTGGCTTCCAAATTGGGAATCTCAGTCATCTGAAGACTTGTCCAATCTGACAGGTGTCACTGTTGATTCCCAGTGATCACGACTGGACTGACACTAATTCATTGGCAGCAAAGGCCCTGGGTTAAAGCTAAGTTAGTTATTAAAAATTCTTTTAATTTACCATTGGTTCTCAATTATTGAAGATGATTCTGCTCAAATTATTGGTGAGTAGTGAGCTGGTTGTGCATAATTACTACTCAAAATTCCTTCTGATTTCTGACATATGTAAGCTCATAATGAGTACATTGTCTCACTGAATTCACATTCCAATTACTATTTGTAACAATTAACCTAACTCATAAAATGGCCTTAAATGTTTGATTTTTACCTGATATGAAATTGAAAAGGTTTCGTAATAAACGTTCTGGCCTTAGCTTTAACATTCTATTTATATTTGAGGCACATATTCTATGATTTAAAATAACATGTCTCTTATTTTTCTTATGAGTGTTTAGTACAGGTGATCTCTACTGAGTGTCTCATACAATATAAAAAATAAGTTGAATGAGCTGTTTTGAGCGTTGATCAGTATGAAGTTATAAATGGATTTAATTTCAGAGATTCTATCATCGGAATGTGATAACGGGCAGGCACTAGTTTTCTGTCTTTGTTTTTGTAATGTACAGTATTTATAATTACATGGTAACAAACTGAGAGACAAAATAGCATCAGGTCTTGTGAGTTCCTTCTACATGGCAAAGGCAGTTTTATATATTTAAAACTAGCTGAATGATTGATGGATGTTATTGCTGAAAAGTGTGCTTGGTGAAATCACCACTAGGTGGCAGAAGATACTTACACTGCCAGATGTTCATTGGCAGCTGGGTAATCTTTACCACCTCCTTTATTTTCAAAAAAAATTAAGTTGAAAGAACTGATTTTAATTTGTGTGTGAGCTACTGTTATTAAAACCTTTGTAAAGTCCTTGTGATCAGTGCCCTGTACGGGAACTGATTGTTCCAATGTGCTACCTGTGCCAAAAGAGATGTACTGAAGTAACTCAATTTGAGATTCAATGTATAAACTTCACAAAGCTTCACCACATGGTTTATGTTATTTGAGCCTTTGGTTGGTGCATATAATTTTTCAATATTGGTGCAGTAATGACTGCTCTGGAATAAGTCCTCTCTGAGAAAGCCTTTTATAGGTATATTGAAGAACAGGAATGTGTGCAATAAAACGTTTCACCACAAAAATAGAATTCATTGTCACATGACCTTTTAAAGTGATGCTCTCCATGAAATCTATGATAACATCAGCTCATTTGTTCAAAAAAGCAGAATTGCTTCAGCGTTTTGGTCGTTCTAATGATGCTTATAGCATTCTAGTTCTTATCAGAATAAGCAAAAAGCTTGGTGTTTACAATGTATTGAAAGCTGAAGTTGCACTCAGCAGTGTTAAGTGGTAACTAATCTCTTTGTTGTTTTTACTCCAGTAATGTATCTGTACCCTGCTTAAGAAGTCACCTTTTAATGATTATTGAAGCTCGTCAGCATTGCCAAGGTAATCAGTATCATTGAGTTTGAAGTGAAATCTCTTACAAAGTGTATACTGAGACCAGTTAAGATCATTGTTGTGTAAGGACAATCATTAACACTCTGCAGTACAATCAGCAATGTCTGTTTCTTGCTTTTAGTTTTCTTTTGTTTCATTAAAGCAACAAATATTTGGGCTCAGAAATATAACACTTCTCCCATTTCAGTCCTCTTTGCCAAGATGAAGTAATTTAAGGTTGAGTATTTAATGGTTAGATTAAAGCAACAGTAAAGATCTCTGTACTCCATGCAATAGGATGTGAGATGGTAAGTTTATTTTGTGACATTTAAACATGCTCAGACCTGCAGTGATCTCTAAATAGCAAACGCAGGAGACTTACATCTTTTTGGCCTTGCTGGACTGAAACCAAGTCCCAGATATAAAAGAAAAGTGCTGATTAATTTGCCTCTTGACACCAACCAGTTGGTCCAGAAAAGTGCGGTGCAAGGCCCCGGATCTGTGCTGAGATGGCTAATCTCTATTGGAATGGTAGAGGGAGTCAGATAGTTAGCCTAAGCATTCCTGAGCTGAAATGAATGAGGGTTTCAATCAATTCCTTGTGCTATAGTGCACACAGTAATTGTGCATTAAGTATTAGTAAATTTTGCATTGTTAATTTTTTCTAATAACCTCCCCCTCCTCTGCGAAACCATATCAACAAAAGGAGCCTTCAGCTTCATACTCACAATAGGGGAGAGTTTTATCCTTTATTATGTACCAGGTGAAGTTATTTTCTCTCCAGAACAACAAATGCTGGAGATCACAGTGGGTCAGGCAGCATCATCCATGGGGAGAGAGCAAGCTCGCTTTTTGAGTCCAGATGACTCTTCATCACAGTGTCTGCAGTAATTTGCTCCTACAAAGTTATTTTTTTTCTCCAGAACTGCTGCACTATTCATGTACAACCACATATTAATGTAGATGCAAATGTATAATAACCCTCAGTTGTCAGCATATAGCAAATAAAACAATATTACCATTGCTTCAGTTCAATGGCACCAGTGCCTCGATCTTCCAAGGAGTGGAAATCAGTATAGGGCTGCTGCTCCACTCAATATTTCGCTGACTTGACACTTCTTTTCGGGTCTTCCAAACCCTGCATTGCCAGAAATATGAGCACAGCATCCCTCAGGGAACTCCATCGAAGAGTTGAGGGAAGACAGATAAACTGAATTTTTACAGCATTAACGTGCTGTACTAAACTCACCCATCTAGTTTGAATGTTGGTTAATGAGTGAATGGATGAGTAAATAAATTAGTAGATGGATGACAGAAGTGGTTAGATAGGTAGGGTGTGTGATGTGGTAAATGGCTAAGTTGGTCAGTGGTAAGGTAGCAGCTAAGTGGATAAGTGTGTGCAGTAGTAGTTGGGTAATGTGATCAGCGAGTAGGGTGGTGAGTGGTTATCCTGGCAGGAAGGTGAGGTTTTAAGTAGAGCTTGGAGGTAGGTGGCATGTCAATTGAGTGATATGGTAGGTGGTGAGATGGTAGATAGGTGGGGTGGCAATTTATTTAGTTGCATCAGGGGTGTGGTCAGGTGAATGATGAGGATTAGTCTGTGGAGAGGGGTGGGGTCAGTATGAATGATTAATGTACCAATTCTGGAGTTACCCAGACACTGGACACGGATTTTTCTATCTAACATCTCCAGGTATATACATCGGAACTGTCAGAAGTATTCTATCTTGGAGACTTTCATCATGAATTCCAAGGAGCAGGAGAATTGCCCATTAGATGTTGAAACTTCCCAGGGGGCTATTTCTGTGGAAGTCAGAGAGGTGCAGGGTTCCAATGCACATCTTTGATTGTATGTCAAGTCTCTGACAACCTGAAGACCAGATATTTGTAAAAATTGTTTCTAAAATAAACAGTTTCATCATATTGTTTAGCTGAGGGGCTATTTTACTCTTGTTAGTTCCTAATATAATCTTTAACATTTACTGCTCAACATTCATGTATGCTGAAATTATGTTCTTTATAATATTAAGTGGTGTTATTTTTATCTCACTCATAGGATGTGGACACCACTATCTATTCTAGCATTTACTGCCCATTCTTAGTTGTCCATGAGAAGCTGTTGGTGAACTGCTATAGTCCATGTGCTGTATGTTGACCTACAATGCTATTAGGAAGGGAATTCCATGATTTTGACCAATCAACACTTAAGGAATAACAATATATTTCCAAGTCTGGATGGTGAGTGCCTTGGAGGGGAACTTGCAGGTTGCGGATGTTCCCATGTATTCACTGCCCTTGTCCTTCAAGGTGGAAGTGGTCATGAGTTTGGAAGGTGCTGTCTAAGGATCTTGGTCAATTTCTACAGTGCATCTGGTAGGTGATACAACTGCTGTTACTGAGTGCCAATGGTTGATGGAGTAGATGTTTTTGAATGTGGTGCCAATCAAGTAGGCTGCTATATCTTGCATGGTGCTAAACTTCTTGAATGTTGTTGGAGCTGCACCCACTCAGGCAAGCGCTGGGTGCTGCATTTT
This sequence comes from Chiloscyllium plagiosum, assembly GCF_004010195.1. Taxonomy (NCBI): domain Eukaryota; kingdom Metazoa; phylum Chordata; class Chondrichthyes; order Orectolobiformes; family Hemiscylliidae; genus Chiloscyllium; species Chiloscyllium plagiosum. Next base: position 71,392,765 of record NC_057719.1, read on the forward strand.
GAGAAAGCAAATCTTAGCAGGACTAATACACTTAATGGTAAGGTCCTAGGGAGTGTTGCTGCATAAAGAGACCTTGGAGTGCAGATTCATAGCTCCTTGAAAGTAGAGTCACAGGTAAACAGGATAATGAAGAAGGCGTTTGGTATGCTTTCCTTTATTGGTCAGAGTATTGAGTACAGGAGTTGGGAGGTCATGTAGCGGCTGTACAGGACATTGGTTAGGCCATTGTTGGAATATTGCATGCAATTCTGGTCTCCTTCCTATCGGAAAGATGTTGTGGAACTTGCAATGGTTCAGAAGTATTTACAAGGATGTTGCCAGGGTTCGAGGATTTGAGCTACAGGGAGAGGCTGAACAGGCTGGGGCTGTTTTCCCTGGAGTGCAAAGGCTGAGGGGTGACCTTATACAGGTTTATAAAACCATGAGGAGCATGGATAGGGTCAATAGACAAAGTCTTTTCCCCTGGGTGGGGGAGTCCATAACTAGAGGGCACAGGTTTAGGGAGAGAGGGGAAAGATATAAAAGAAACCTAAGGGGCAACTTTTTCATGCAGAGGGTGATACGTGTATGGAATGAGCTGCCAGAGGAAGTGGTGGAGGCTGATACAATTGCAACATTTAAAAGTCATCTGGATGGGTATATGAATAGGAAGGGTTTGGAGGGATATGGGCCAAGTGCTGGCAAATGGGACTAGGTTAGGTTAGGATATCTGGTTTGCATGGATAAGTTGGACTGAAGGGTCTGTTTCCGTGCTGTACACCTCTATGACTCTAAGTGGGTATATTCCATCACACCTCTGACTTTTGCCATGTCAATGCTGGACAGGCTTTAGAGAGTCAGTCGGAAAGCTACCTAGCCTCTGATCTTGTAGCCACAGTATTTATATAGTTAGTCCAATTCAATTTCTGGTCGATGGCAACCCTGTAATGGTGATAGTGAGAGATTCAGTGATGGTAACATTCAGTGAATGTCAAGAGGGCAATAGTTAGATTCTCTCTTGTTGGAGATGTTCATTTTTTTGAATTTCTGTGGCACAAATGTTACTTGCCGTTTGTCCAAAAACAAAAACAGAAGTTGCTGGAAAAGCTCAGCAGGTCTGGCAGAATCAGTGAAGAGAAATCAGAGGGTACCTCAAAACACATTCTTTTGGTTTTTATCTGGATATTGTCGAGGTCTTGCCGCATTTGGACATGGACTGCTTCAGAATCAGAGGAGTTGTGAATAGTGCTGGACATTATGCAATCATCAGCAAACATCCCCACTCCTGGCCTAATGATGGAGGGAAGGTCATTGATGAAGCAGCTGGAGATGGTTGGCCCTGGGACACTACCCTTGCAGAGATGTCCTAGAGCTAAGATAACTGACCTCCAACAACCACAACCATCTTCCTCTGTGCCAGGTATGATTCCAACGGGAGGAGATATCCCCCCCTCCTCCCCAACCAATTCCCTTTGATTCCAGTTTTGCTAGTGCTCCTTGATGCCACTCTCAGTTAAATGATGTCAAGGTACTGATGTCAAGGGCTATCACTCTGACCTAACCTGGCAATTGCTATGCTTTAAAACTTTGCGATATTCTTTCTCATTGATGTTGACTGACTCATCCGTTTTGATCAATAAAGCTCCTGCAATTGCAATTATTGTTTAATCATGCATGTATGGAGTGTTGCTCCCAAATCATTCAGATTTGAGCAATGAATAAGTGATGTTCCTGCATACAAACACACACCATAATCAAAAAACTGAATATCAATGTCTTCTTTCTGAACGCTATGAACATATACTGGAATTCCTATGGAATGGGAATTTGTGGTATCAAACCATTTTATAATTTAATATTAATTGACATATTGATAGCTTTGAAGATGGCTGCAACTTTTATCTTATTGTGCATCAACAAAACAAGTTTAATGTTGCAGAATGACATAAACACAAACTGCTGTCATTTCTTTGGAAGTAATAGCAGCAGCTCATTCAAAATTGAGGTCGCATCATAGTTGAAGGCAGTCCAGTGAAATATAATACTTGTAAATCCGCTGATGCGAGTGTTGGTTGCAAAATGTATTTCCCATCTCGCTAAATATTTTTATAAATCTTGCCCCACAGCAACCTTTGTTGAAGCAATCAAACATACTGCATGATTAACCTTAGGTGACTATTATCAAGCGTATTCTTCCTCATTTGAAATTAAGCAGTCTGAGTAATGAGATTTTCTCCAGTAAGAAACAAATTGGCAGCATAGCATTTATACCCATATTGCTTTTACTCACAAAGTGAAATTGTCCTGTAATGATATTCAAAATCTCATGTGGAGAACCATATTGTCCCCAGTGGTTCCTTACTGCCAACTGAACTTGCATATAGCAGAAGAATGTTGAGGTATAGAGAGGAGGAGGGGATATTTTATTTTGGGGATTTTAGGATATTCAGCATTCATTTCAACTCACCCAAAATGAAAAAAAAAAGTTTACCTTAGGCTTTTTTGGCAAATTGCTGGCAATCAGATGGTGTTGCATAAGGGGAGGAGGAAAAAGCATATGTTTATTTTCATTAATTTTGCCTGAGAACTCGGAGAGGTGCAGTAAATGTTGGAGAGAATCTCTTCCGTTTCCCTTCCTGGCTATCACACATAACACACACACGCACACAGTTACACTGAAATCACACCCAACTGTGCTGCCAGCAGGAGTATTTGAATGGAATCAGTACAAAATAAAAGAAAAGTGTGTGTATATAATAAAATTGCTGTTTGTTTTTCTTCAGGCTAACAGTAAACATTAAAATGATCTTGCAATGTTCAAACACCCACATTTGTTCTGGCTTTGGGCTGTTTATTTTTAATCAAGATTGATCATATTTTTGTGTTGACACTCAAAAGTTTAAAACAGAAAACAGGCTTTCAACTTCCAAATTTAACAAGAAGCAGCCGTATGAATTCCTTTGTAGTATAAGCTGATGGAATGAACAAAGACGATGCTTTCATACTTAAAGGCACAATTTCAGTCTGCCCCTGAGTTTAATTTTGGCGTGAATTTGCAATTGGATTACAAGGATCTTATTTGAAAATACTCGGTCTCCATAACTGTGTCAGTGTAGTCTGAGAGATAATGGGTGCCACAGCTCTAGAGATTTCTGCTGCTTTTCATCAAATGTTTTTCCGCTTCGAAAGTGCTATTCACGGGAAGGTCGGATGAAAAAGGGAGGTAACTGCTGATCTGTATACTCTGAATAATGTGGTGAACTTCATCAGCAGTTTAGCTAGCATCAATTTATATACCACCTTCATCTTAACACTGATTTTAAAAAGGGACTTTTCTGTTTTGTGGAAGGATGTCACATATATATGATGAAGTATCGTTAAAAACAACCAACAAATCAGATTTCTAATGAGAAATCTAAAGTGGTTTAAAATAGTTTTATTGTAACTAGCAAAATCAAAAGGATAAAATATTGTGCTACAGTGATATTGAGCCTACAGGGCTTTCCGGTTTACTTGTGGAGGTAAATATTATGTTTTGTAGGCTTGATATTTTTATAGCAATGCACACATCATAAAGCTGAAATGATGTGGTCTTCGATTATTGAGAATTGTACAATGTAATGGATCCAGACTAATAGCTTGCGATGTTTCTTGAGTGTTACAGTCATTTCTTTAAACTGACAAGTAGCATTAACTGTCTTATCCATCAATAAAATAATTATTTAATAATCCATTGTAAACCTTGTGAAAATTCAGGACAGCAGAGCAGAAAGCGAGGTGAGAAGGATTGTGGAATATCAATGAAAATTGTTTGCAAATTTTGACAGAAGTATACACTGATAACTTTGAAAAGATTTGAAAGAAAATCATTATTTTCAATCTCTTAAAAATCTCTAAAGTGTAAATATCCAAAGACTAGCCTTCATTATTTTAATTCATTAGTTTTGAGTAAATAATTATTTGCTCAGAATCAAACTTGAATTAAGATGCCTCTTAATCAAGATAAGACTACTTTTAAACCAAGGAAAAACATGCCTTATGTTTATATAATAATAAATAAACCTAACATAAATACAAATAATTCTGTATTTAATGAAAAACCCCTTTCCATCCTCGAGTAGTTAGGGTTTAAATGTCAGCTGTTGGTAACAATTCACATCATTTGGTAATATTTTCACTCTGTAGATAATAAAACCATTTAAATTTGGTTATAATTGTAATTTCACAGTTACATTCTTACATGATATTTACAAATGATTTAGCATATCATATGATTAGATCAATTAAAATTTTAAAAATCCACTAATCTGCTCTCACAAAGAGATTTCAAAAGACATAGTTTCAAAATATCTCATATTTGGTACAAAAATGTCAAGTCTGATTTGATTTTGGTTGGGATGGTGTTGTCTGATTTTTATCTGATCTAATTGTCTTTGAATATATTTGCATATTTCATAATGTGATCTAGTACAGCTAATTTAGCAACATTGCGCAACTGAACAAATTGCAAATATCCAAGTATCTGAGTGAACAATGTGTGATGCAACATATTCTTCACAAAAACAGCATAGTGAATCACTTACATACAACATTGATTCTGATGGGATCAGATTTTTAATACAGAATTTTAAATTATGCATTATCATTGTAATTTCAAAGTGATAAGCATGAACAGAGAAGACTCATTAGTGTTCACAATTATGGTTTGTAACCTGTTTCTCAAATTCTGCATGGCTACCATTTTGAAATTCTGCATGATAAATGCGGCATTTAATGAGATTTTTCCAATCCAAAGTATGAGTTGATCCAGCTAATGAGATGACCAAGATGTTAACCTGAATTGGAATGTGTATAAATTTTCACCTTTCTGACCTACTATAAAAACCAAAGGTTTGAAAATATTTTCAAATCTGTTGATAGGTCCTATTCTGCAAATGTTAAGTGTTGCGCTCTTCTTAAAAATCAATTAATATTTTCACTCCCAACACAGCACAGTTACAATCTGGTAGAATACTACCATGGTTTGAACATCACAAAGGTGCTGTAAATGCAGAGTTTTATTTCCTCGAGAATTGCTGGAATATATTATAATTTGAATAGATCCAAATAATATTTAGTCAATCGATTCCTGGAGATATTCTGTTTCTTTATTATTGGTGTAGATGGATCAGGAATTGCAGGAAAATTTCTTTAATTTGAAAAGTTTAATATTTCCAAAGGTCCTGTGTAATAAACTGCAAATCCCTCCCCACAATCCTCAGAGATTATCAAGCCAAACTCCAGAATATTTGTTAATTCTCAGAACTCAATTGCTCCAGCAAAATTGTAGCTTTGATCACCCATGTGATGTCCACAATAGCACAGGAATGATTGCATTCAGCTCAATACTTGATGATTTCTTGTGCTAGTATCCATCTTAACCAGATCCAATTCCTCTTTGAAAGAATTACATGGTACTGAGTTGACTATTCCTCAATGGAGTTCATGTGGCATCTGGTGCCTGCAGGGATTGGGTGACTAAGAAGTTTCTCTGATCCATGGCACCATGGTACAGTAAGCCATTCAGGAGGGGGAAGAAAGAAGAAATGTGGAGCTAGTAAGGAATATATACTGAGGGGAGTGAACATTCTGTCTGAAGCAAAGAGTCCAGACAGTAGCGTTCCTTCCCAGGTACCGGGTTTCAGGATACTTGCTCACGGCTGGAGAGGAACTTACTGGGGAAAGAGGAGGATTAGTTGTCATGATTCATGTAAGTACCAACACGCAGACTCGACAAAGAAGTAGGTTCAGCAGAATCAATATGAGAGGCTAGGTGCCATATTAAGAAGTGGAGCCTCAAAGGTCATAATCTGTGTACCATTACCTCAGCCATGTGTCCATTGGCGTACTGCAAATTAGATTAAGAGATTATTGTATCACTCAAAAACTGGTGTGGGAGAAATGGGTTCTTGTTTTATGGGACTCTGGCAACAATATTCTGGAAACTGGGATCAGTAGCAGGCTTGAGTAACTGAATAGTCATGAATTATTTCTTCAAATTCCCAACTGTTAGTCAGGTGAAGAATGCTCTGAACATATCCATGGTAGACACATTGGAAGGAGTTTAGATTAGAGTGGTGCTGGAAAAGCACAGCAGGTCTGGCAGCATCTGAGGAGCAGGAAAATCAACGTTTCGGGCAAAAGCCCTTTATCAGGAATAGAGGCGGGACGCCTACAGGATGGAGAGATAAATGGACGGGGGGGCGGGGGGGGGGAGCTGGGGAGAAGGTAGCAAAGAGTACAATAGGGCTTTTGACTGAAACGTCGATTTTCCTGCTCCTCGGATGCTGCCTGACCTGCTGTGCTTTTCCAGCACCACTCTATTCTAAACTCTGGTTTCCAGCATCTGCAGTCCTCTCTTTTGCCTACATTGAAAGGTCTACTTGGTGCACCTGAAGAAATCATTACTGATGGTAGTGCATATGCAGAGCTACACCTCTGGATAATAACCATCAGAGATCATAAGTAGAAAGCAAGAGAATGACATTTACATGCCACTACCTTTCCAACTTCTTTGTTGAGAAATGCACCCTGCAATCCAAACAATAAAGGATAAAGATGGTGCTTGACTGCAAGCAAGAATAGCCGTACGTCAACTTCATGTCGGACAAAATCCCAGAGCCACTCACTCCACAATGGCTTATCTGCAGAGGCACCCAAAATGTGTAGTGAGCTTAGTCTTAAGAAGTCACAACACTTAATGGAGGACTGTAGAGGAGGAACAGAACTATCTAAAACAATTGTAAAATAAGCCAAATGTGTGCAAGAAACATGAAAAGGCACACCCAGATGACGACAGTGTGATGAAACATCAAAACAATGATCAATACATTAATAACCAAGAACAGCCAAGGGCAAAATCCATGCTTCCAGAAGGAAGATCTGGAAGTGTTATTAAACCACTAAAATTACATATGGACTCATAGACCTCTGTACTTGTGCATTTTTACAATCCCTGTCTAATGAAATTTGCTATTCCCAATATTAGTGTGTATTCACTTGTAGCATATGAGTGCTATCTTTGAAAAGAAATGGGTATGCTGTGTTACCATCTTTGGAATGATGTCCCTTTAAGTACGCAATGTGCAACATATCCAGATGTTACTACACAACCTCAGACCAGAGGGTGTATGCACTGTAGCAATTAAGGTACAGGGTGTATGTAGAGTTTAACATAGAACATAGAAGAATACAGCGCAGTACAGGCCCTTTGGCCCTCGATGTTGCGCCAATCCAAGCCCACCTAACCTACACTAGCCCACTATCCTCCATATGCCTATCCATTGCCCGCTTAAATGCCCATAAAGACCTAATCATCTTGTACACCTCTATCAGGTCGCCCCTAAACCTTCTTTTCTCCAATGAAAACAGCCCCAGGTGCCTCAGCCTTTCCTCATACGATCTTCCTACCATACCAGGCAACATCCTGGTAAACCTCCTCTGCACCCATTCCAGTGCCTCCACATCCTTCCTATAGTATGGCGACCAAAACTGCACACAATACTCCAGATGCGGCTGCACCAGAGTCTTATACAACTGCAACATGATCTCAGGACTCTGGAACTCAATTCCTCTACCAATAAAAGCCAGTAGTGGCATGTAAATGTCATTCTCTTGCTTTCTCTTCACCTGGGTGGCAACATTCAAAGATCTGTGTACATGGACGCCAAGATCCCTCTGCTCATCCACACTACCAAGTATCCGACCATTAGCCCAGTACCCCATCTTTTTGTTACTCTTACCAAAGTGAATCACCTCACACTTAGCTACATTGAACTCCATTTGCCACCTTTCTGCCCAGTTCTGCAGCTTATCTATATCCCGCTGTAACCTGACACATCCTTCCTCACTGTCACAGTTTAGGGGTGACTCAATGGTTAGCACTGCTGCCTCACAGTGCTAGGGTCCTTGGCCTAAGGTGATTGTTCTTCCTGTGTCTGCATGGGTTTCCTCCGGGAGCTTTGGTTTTGTCCCACGGTCCAAAGATGCAAAGGTCAGGTGGCTTGACCATGCTAAAATTGTCCATTGTGGCCAGAGATATACAGTCTAGGTGGATTAATCATGGGTCAATGTAAGGGTACAGGGTTTAGAGATAGGGTACAGGGCCTGGGTGGGATGCTGTTTGGAGGGTCAGTTCAGACTCAATGGGCTGAATAGCCTTTTCTGGCACTGTCAAGATTATATAGTTACACTGTACTGTGCGTATACATAAGTTCATATCTGTGTGTTAGATAGGTTTACCTGTAAATAAACCCATCAGAAGTCTTCAAGTTAATGGAATGTTTGTACTTTTCTTGTGTTACATTTAGATAACATCGGAATTATATTACACTAACGGAGTAAAGTTATTGTTTTCCTATCAATTATAAATCATAAGAATAAGGTTAGATTATATCTGCATTTGAAAAGCACCTCGTACAAAAGCTTTAGAAAATCTTTGATTGCTTTTCTGGAATGAGATCTAGTCAAGGACAGACAGCCACCAAAACTGTTCTTCCATTGCATTAAATGGGTTGGATTTTGCTGTGGAATTAAAACTAACAGCATCTTCACATCTAGATATGTAAGTACTTTCTGTTCCAATTGCTAAAAGTGCAAGTTTATAATGTCATTGCATAGGGAACCGGACAACTGGGAGCTGAAAGAATTCGGCAGACTGATCCTTCAAAGATTGTGAACTTAACAATGCAATTGGGGAAAAAGGAATTAAGTAAGAGTGAGGAATTTCACACCACATCCATCAAAGTGACTGTCACTTCCATGAAAGGAATAAAAATAATCAATACAGGGCAGAGCATGTCAACTCCAGCACGTGATGTCGTTTCCCATTTGTGAAAATCACCTCAGCACTCTCCAAAAGGGGGCGATTATTTAACTTGCTGAAACAGCAAACTCTGAGTTTAATTATAAGGGAGAACAAGTCAGGGTTTAAGCATTTTGAAGACATTCTTCTGTGGATTTCTCAGTGCAAGCTTCGTATTTCAATACTAGAGAATTGGAGCTGCTTTTATGAGGAGTAGCAATGTAGGAAACTAAGAGCAGGACTAGAACCTTGAGAGATCAATGCTGATCATCTCCCTCAATGCCATATTCCTGCATTATCCCCTGATATATCCCTTGATATCATTCTTAACTAGTAATCTCTCAATCTCCATCTTGAACTTCCTTAATTCTTTAGCTGTCTAAACTCTCTGAGGTAGAAAATTGAAAAGTGCAGAGATTCCTCCTCATCTCCCTTTATTTTGAGACTGTGCCCCCAATTTTTTAGATCACTCCACCAGTGGCAGCTTCCTATCAGATTCTGCTTTGTTTATCCCTCTATGATCACCTCTCATCTTCGAAGTTCCAGACAATACAGGTCCAGTCACCTCAATCTCTCTTTATGGGTCAGCCCTTCATCCCAGGAATCAGCCTAGTAAATCTTCGCTGCACTCCTTCCTTGGTGAGTATGTCCTTCCTTAAGCAGGGAGACCAGAGCTGCACACTGTACTCCAGGTGCAGCCTCACCAGTGTGGTATGTAATTGAAGCAAGATTTCTTTGCTCCTGTAATCAAATCTTCTTGCAATAAAGGATAACATGCCATTTACCTTTCAAATTGCTTGCTGCACCTGTGGAGAAGGAGGGTTGTCAGATGTGGAAGAGACAGGTTCACTCCTCTCAAGTGACCAGTTTGGAAAACCTGTCCACACAGAGCTAACAGATATCACTACTTGCATGACTCACTAAGCACTAGGTACAGGTGAGAAAAAGGAAGAATCTGCTGAAAAAAATGCTGTCCTTGTCAGGTTCTAGAGCTCTTTCTGTGCTGAGTAACTGTTGAAAGTTTCCATGTCACAAGATATATGTTTATATTAATATTTTGATAAACATTGCAGGTTCTAATTCTAAAGACTTCAGCACTTAATCTCGGTAGGCATTCCAGTATGGTGTTGCACTGTCAGAGGTGCCCATTTTCAGTTGAATTATTAAAACTGGACCCCATTCTTTTAGGTAAATGTAAAAAAGTTCATACTTCTGTTTTTTAAACGAGGAGGATGTGCTGACCAATACTTAGCCCTCAACCAGCAACACCATCTGACCATTTACTCTGTAAGCTTAAGGTCTCACTGGGTGCAAATCAACTGTCTTGTTCACTACAATACAAAAGTGACTTTACATCAAAAGTATTTAATTGACCACCAAAATGCTTTTGGGCAGTTTGTGAAAGATGCTATCTAAATGCAAGTTCAGAGGCCCTCAATTTGGCGCTTTCATTTTGAGAACTCACCTCCGCCCTCTGGCCATTCATTGGATGTTCTAAGGAGAATCACATTGCATGACTATTTTGAACTCAGTTTACCTGGAGGTGTGGATCAGAAACCAACGCAGAAAATCCTATCCATTACTTCTCCAGGCTTTGTCACTTAATTTGAAAAAGAAGACTCCTCTTTCCCTGCCAATCCTAATGTCACGTTCAAACATATTATGCTTACATGCAGGAGCTGCTACCTCTATAAATGATCATTTCTTTACTGCTATCTCTCTACCACATACAGAGACCAGTACTTAATAGACAACTTATTTTTTCTGACTTTGAGTTAGTTAATGGCATCAACAATTCACAGGTTAAAGTGGTTTTAATTGCCTGAATTCTAAGTTCTTTTCATAAAATGGCCTATTTGCTAACTCTAGGTAACTACTTCCTGGTTGAAAATAACAACACTAGCTACCAGATTAAGGTCTTCCAACATTCCTCTGTAGCTCTTCCTGCTGCAGGTGGCAGAGAGATTGAGGAGGTTTAACATCAAATAGTTAGAAGTAGATAAGGAGAGGCTGTAACAAAAGGCACTTGATGAAGAGTGAGTACAAAAGTGGATCAGGCAAGTTAGCTGGACAAGTGTATGTTTATGTAGATCTCAAATGAAATATTTATCGCCATTGAGGAGCAATTGTGACAGTTTCAAGAAGCTGTACTAATTAGGGATAAGGAGAAGGAAGCTGAATGACATGTCTCAGCTTTCTCCAGTAACAACCAGATCTTGCTGTTTACACAGTATGTGAACGCTGTCCAAAGTAGACTGAAGTGTAGATACCAAATTATGGTTGGAATCCTACAAAATACGCCAATTATTGATTCACCATAGTGCAAAATGGAGACTTCGAAACAGTGTGATCTCAGTTCATCCTAAAGTATGGCAAGCGGCATAAGATACAAGTAAGTAGTTATCATAAGCTCAACAAATCTTACAAACCAAGTCACTGCTTGGGAGAAATGCCTGAGTGGCAATATTATTGAGAATTTCAGGCGGTGTTAAATAGCTGATCCTCCAAGTAATCATTACCTTTTAAATCAGGGATTCTCAGTCATTGGTAGTAGTTATTTGTTTTTTTTTGGTTACTTGGCAAATCAGAATCGTCTAACACTGATGCAAGCAGCAAGTTCACTGAGAGAGGAAGTTACTTAAGCTTATTAAACAAGGTACTATCCATCAATTCATCTGTTAAAAAGAGGCCACCATATTAACTTGATGAATTTCATAGAATTGAATAATAGTGTCTGTATTTGTGTTACTAATCCTAAAGCTCAGAGATCAAAGATTAGTTACAATTAAAGTAAAATGAACAAACTTAAGTGAAAGCAAGATTGATATGAGCTAAGAATATGCATTGGCAGCAGAACAAAATTTTAAACATGCAGTGAATTGCCAACATAGTCTGATTTATATTTTAAAAAAAGCCTGACTTGCCAAGAATATTAATCTCAAAGATACAGGCTAAAGAGAACTTAAGAAGTGTACTTTTGTAAAACAGTTGCGTAGCTTGGCCAACTGGCATTCATTTCCCTGCTTTTCCGCTGCGAGGGCAGCAGGGATACTTTGTGACAAATTTAAGATCTTAGGATTAAGGGGAGGATAATAGGAGCTCCACTATTCCATGGTTTCAAACATTAATTTAATTGTTTAAACAAGTTCCCAATGTGGCCAAAATATGCTCTCTCTAAACTAGACTTTAAAAAGATCCCTGATCCATATTCTTTTAATATACAAAATTGCTCGTTTTTTATGAAGGAAACCTATTCAATGATGATGCAAAACTACTAATACACTTTGTTTGCGATATAAAAATATAAATGTTTTGAAGACAATAGGAGCCAAAATAGGCCTTTGAGCCTGCTCCATCATTCATTATGATCATGGCTGATTATCCACATCAGTACCCTCTTCCTGTTTTCTGCCTATACATTTTGATCCCCACCACCTTAAGAGCTACATCCAATATTTTGGCCTCAACTGCTTTCCGTGGTACAGAATTCCATTGGCTCCCCCGTCTCTGAGTGAAGAAATTTCTTCTCATCTGAGTCCTAAATGGCTTAGACTGTGGCCCCAGATCTCGATTCCCCAGTCATTTGGAATACCTTTTCTGTGCCCATACAATCTTGTCCTGTTAGCTTTTATAGGGTTCAATGTGGTTCTTCTCATTCATCTAAACCCCGCTGAATACAATCCAAAATGATGCAGTCTTTCTTCAGACGTCAGTTCTGCTGGGCCAAGAATCAACCTTTGTGGCATTTCATCCATAGCCAGAACACCATTCCACAGGTAAGAAGGGATAAATAACTGGAATTTCTCTAAATAACCCAAAACACACAAACAAACTGATGGATGTGCACCGACAAGAATGGCTTTCTCCCTGTTCCGACTGACTTTGGGGACAGTAAGCACTTTTAACTAATAAGTCTTTGTTTTTGAAGGCAAAAAATATGTGTGGAGAGTTTAGACTGTTGTTGGACTGACGTTATAGCACACAGAGATGATATCACCAAATTCAAGGAAGTGTGTCTGGGATCTTTGCCACTACAGATTCCTCTGAAAACTTGTTATTAAGGATTCTTCCAGACATTCTTCAGGAGAGTAATCAGGGTTTAGACTGTGCCAGTGCTCCAAGTACCGCATTGGATCTATAATAAGAGATATTTCAGAAGCAGGAGAGTTGGCCTGGTAAGCTTTTCTTTCCGTCCCCAGACTGCCCACTAACTGAGAAACACAAACAATCTGCAAAGCATCTGCAAGGTAGGTTTCAGGTAGGGATTCTAAAACTGACTGGTTCACAATGTTATTACACACCACTGGAGCAGGTGGGATTTGAAACCAGGACTCCTGGCCAAGAAATAGTGACAGTAGTACTGTGTCACAAAAGCCCTAAGGCAGGGCTTCAATAGTAAGCAAGCAGTTAGTACAAGACATCTGGCTTTCAAATATTAAAATAAGTGTTCCATTGTCATTTCATCAGTTTTTATAGTGGAAGACACCAGCACCATACCAGGACTTCAAGGGAGTCAGGGGGCAGAGGTGAGTGTAGTGGCCATCGCTAAGGAGAAGATGCTGAGAAAACTGAAAAGTCTGAAGGTGGATAAATCATCCAGATTGGACAGAAGGGCTAGCTGAGGCAACTGTAGAGGCATTTGTAGTGATCTTTCAGGAATTGCTCAAATCATTTGGGGTCAAAGAGGACTGGAAATGGCTAATGTACACCCCTGTTTAAGAAGGGAGGGAGGCAGATGACAGGAAACTAGATTGGTTAGTCTGACCTTGGTCATTGGTACAATTTTAAGGATAATCCATTATTAAGGATGAGATTGCAGAATGATTGTAAGTGCTGAGTCAGCATGGCTTCATCAAGGGGAAATTAGAATTGTTTGAGGAGGCTAGACAAAGGAGAGCTAGTGATTGTGATATCTTTGGGTTCCCAGAAGGCCTTTGACAAGGTGCCACATAGCAGGTTGCTAAATAAGATAAGAGCCAATGGTGTTAGGGGCAATGTACTGGCATGGATAGAGGATTGGCCAACTGGTAGAAGGCAGAGAGTAGGGATAAAGGGGTCTTTTTCAGAATCGCAGCTGGTGACAAGTGGAGTTCCACAGAGGTCTATATTGGGATCACAACTGAACACATTACACATTAACGATCTGGACATAGAAACTGAGGGCACTGTTGCTAAGTTTGTAGATGACACAAAGTAGGTGGAGGGACAGGTAGTGTTGAGGAAGTGGGGAGGTTACACAAGGACCTGGACAGATTGGCAGAGTGGGCAAAGAAGGGGCAGATGGAATGGAATGTATGAAAGTGTGAGGTTATCCATTTTGGTGGAAGGAATAGAGGCAAGATTTTTTTTTTTAAATTGGTAAAGGCTTCAGAAAACAGAATCACAAGGGACTTAGTAGTCCAAGTTCAGGATTTCTTTAATGTTAATATATAGGTTCAGTTATCATTTAGGAAGGTAATTACAACGTTAGCATTAATTCTGAGAAGGCTAGATTACAACAGCAGGGATCTACAACAGAGGCCGTATAAGGCTCTGGTCTGATTGCATTTGGAGTATTGTGAGCAGTTTTGGGCCTCATATCTAAAGAAGGATATGCTGGCATTAGAGGGGTTCAGAGGAGGTTTACAAGAATGATCCTAGGGATGAAGGGCTTGTCATATGAGGAGCAGTTGAGGACTCTGGGCCTGTCCCCAGTGGAGTTTAGAAGGATGGGGAGAAGGTTTCATTGAAAGTTACAGGACATAAATTTTAATGATATCATGGGCTGATATGAATCACAAACCCGTTTTCCTGCCCTCTGATCATGACTCTTGATCCTCATAGTAATCAAGAACCAATCTGTTTTAAATCCATTCTATTACTTGGTCTCAAAAGTTGATTGGAGTAGGCTGTTCATGGGTAAAGGGATGACTGACAAATGGAAGGCTTTCAAAAGTGTGATAACAGTGTTCAGAGGCAGAATGTTTCTGTTAGAGCAAAACGTAGGGCTGGGAACAATGGATGAATAAAGATATTGAGGTTCTACTCAAGAATAAGAGAGAATCATATATTAGATACAGACAACCAGAATCAAATGAATCTCTTAAAGAATATGAAGAGTGTAGGAGCATTCTTAAGAGGGCAATCAGGAGGGCAAAAAGGAGATATGATATAGCCTTGGCAGATAAAATTAAGAATAACCCAAATAGATTCTACACTTATATTAAGAGCAAAACAGCAACTAAGGACAGAATAGGGCACCTTAAAGATCAACAAGGTCATCTATGTGTCAGGCCTCAAGAGATGGGAGAGATACTAAATCAATATTGCACATCAGGTTTTACTGTGGAGAAAGAAATGGAGAAATAATTATTGATGTTTTGAAAACAGTTCACATGAGGAAGTGCTGTGAAGGCCTTAGAAAACATAGAAGTGCATAAATTTCTGGGAGTTGAAACTTTATTGCTGGAACAGCACAGCAGGTCAGGCAGCATCCAGGGAACAGGAGATTCGACGTTTCGGGCACAGGCCCTTCTTCAGGAATCGGGCCTGTGCCCGAAACGTCGAATCTCCTGTTCCCTGGATGCTGCCTGACCTGCTATGCTGTTCCAGCAATAAAGTTTCAACTTTGATCTCCAGCATCTGCAGACCTCACTTTCTCCTCGATAAATTTCTGGGACCTGATCAAGTAGGGAAGGTTGGGAAGAAATTGCTATTGGAAGGAGATTTACCAGGATGTAGCTGGGAATGGAGGATTTGAATTATAGAAATAGGCTGGATAGACTGGGACTTTTTCATTGGTGCTTAGGAGGTTAAGTGGTGACCTTGTAGAGGTGTATAAAACCATGAGGGGCATAGATAAGGTGAATAGCCCCCTTAGGTGGGTTGTTTAAAACTAGGGGGTATATTTTTTAAGGTGAGATGAGAAAGTTTTAAAAAGGACATGTGGGATAACTTTTTTTTATAGAGAGTGGTCTGTGTGTGGAATGAACTGACAGAGGAAGTGGTGGATGCAGATACAGTTACAACATTTAAAAGGACATGTAGTTGAGCACATGAATAGGAAAGGTTTACAGAGATATGGGCTAAACACAGGCAAGTGGGACAAGTTTAGTTTGGGAAATGGTCAGCGTGGACTAATTGGACCATAGGGTTGGTTTCCATGCTGAGTTTAGATCAGAGTGGTGCTGGAAAAGCACAGCAGGTCAAGCAGCATCCAAGGAGTAGGAAAATCAACGTTTCGGGCAAAAGCCCTTCATCAGGAATAGAGGCAGGAAGCTTCCAGAGTGGTGGTTTTTCCAGCATCAGTCGGATCTAAACACTGGTTTCCAGCATCTGCAGTCCTCACTTTTGCCTAGTTGGTTTCCATGTTGTATGACTCTTTGACTCTGATACTGAGAGGCCTGGATAGAGTGGATATGGTGAAGATGTTTCCACTGGTAGAAGAGACTAGAACCTGATAGCACATCCTCAGAGTGAGGGGACAGCCCTTTAGAACTGAGCTGAGGAGGAATTTCTTCAGTCAGAGAATGGTGAATCAGTGGAGCTTGTTGACAGAGAAGGCTGTGGAGACCAACTTATCGAATGGATTCAAAACAGATTGGTTCCTGATTAGTATGAGGATCAAGAGTCATGAACAGAGGGCAGGAGAATGGGTTTGTGATTCACATCAGCCATGATTGAATTGCAGAGCAGACGTGAGGGCCAAATGACCTGATTCCACTTCTATGTCTTATGGTCTAAACTTTTCACATTTTTGATGACTTTGAGTACTCTTGTACTTAACAAGAATGTTCCAAATAAATAGGTTCGAGCTACAGCTAAACAATTAAGAACTGGTGACATATAACTCCAAATTCTCATCCCCTTCTAAAGCCCCGCGACGCAGAGATACAGACAGAGGTATATGAAAATATTGATGTTATGGATGGGGGCGGGAGAGTGACGGGAAAGGCCATAAAATAGCCCCTGTCTACAGGGATGGGCACTAAATGCAGCCTTGGCCAGTAATTCCCACATCCCATGAATTAATCATAAAAAAGAAACATTTCCTTGTGGTTTAAGCTGGTAGTTGAAGTGCTCATCAAGCACACTGCTTTTTTCTGGGTGATGTTAAGCTTCTTGAGTGTTGGTGGAGCTGCACTCTCTAAGCAAGCAGAGAGTAGAAAATGTGTTGCTGGAAAAGCGCAGCAGGTCAGGCAGCATCCAGGGAACAGGAGAATTGACGTTTCGGGCATAAGCCCTTCTTCAGGAGAGTATTCCATCACCCTCTTGACTAGAACCTCATAGATGGTGGACATGATTTAGGAAGATGGAAATGAGTTACATGCCACAAAATTACTAGCTTCTGACCTGCTTTTGAAGTTGCAGTATTTTGTATGGCTGGTCCAGTACAGTTTTTGATTAGTGGTGGCTGAAGCACATTAAGAGTGGGGGATTCAGCAATGTTAATTCATTTGATTGTCAAGAAGTGATTAATAACTTCTTCCTTATTGGAAATAGTCACTGCCTGGCACTTCTGTGCTACAAATGTTACTTGGCCTTCATTAGCCCAAGCCTAGATGTTGTCCAGGTCTTGCTGCAAGCCTCAATGTCTGGTCTTGAACATTGTGCAATTGCCACTTCTAACTTTATGATCAAAGAAAGGAAATTGATGAAGCAACTGGGTAAAACTGGTTGGGTATAGGATACAACTCTGAGCACCTCCAAAAGTAATGTCCTCAGTCTGAAAAGACTGACCTCCAACCAACATAACAATCATAACTCTGTGCTATGTGTAAACTCCAACCAGGGGAGAGTTTTATTGTGATTCCAATTGATTCCAGTTTTGCAAGGGTTCATTGATTTCACATTCAGTCAAATGCTGAAGGATTTCAAGGGCTGTCACTCTCACCTCACTTCTGGAATTCAGCTCTTTTGTCCATGTTTGGACCAAGGCTGTGTTGAGGTGTGGTGCTGAGGGACTCTGACAGAACCCAAACTGAGCATGAGTGAGGAGGGTAATGCTGAGGAAGGGCCATTTGTTACCAGTGCCTTCCATTACTTTGGTAATGATTGACAGCAGGCTGACAGGAGGGTGGTAATTGGCCGGGTTGGAGTTTGTTGCTTTTTCAAGGACAGAAGCAGTACTTCCTCTAGGTTTCTTACTGGCCCTTTGGATCACCAAGGCCCTTATGTGGCAGTGATCTCCAGAATCAGAAGTCACTGCCATGATCAGCATGCAAACACCAATTCCCCAGCAAAGAACTTCAAAATGTCTGTGTAAGCCACAGAGTTTAGAGAGAACATTTGACTGGAGATAGCTGACAAATTTCCTCATTGGTAGGTAGATACCAGTGTTGTAGTTACACTGGAACAGTTTGAATACTGATACAGCTATTTCTGGAGCACAAGTCTTCAGTACTATTAGCTTCCTTGATATCACATGGAGTGAATTGAATAGACTGCAGGCTGCCACTTATGAAACTAATGTCCTCAGAGAGGGCTGAAGTGGGTTATCACTTGACAAATCTAGATCCAGCCCAGCAGCTTTGTCCCTCAGAAATCAGAGGTATGAAGTGACTTTGAGAGCATTGAGAGAGAGAGGGTATTAAAGATTTGTGCAGGCTTGAAAGTGGATAAATTCATAGGTGAGATGAGTTGTATCCTAGATTGCTATGAGAAGCAAGAGAAGAGATTGTGGGGGCTTTGACATTAATTTATAAATTCTCTTTAGCTACAGGACTGGTACCAGAGAACTGGAGGACAACTAAAATAGTACCATAATTCAAGAAGGGCGATAGGAATAAAAAAGGGAACTGCAAGCCAGTAGGTTTAACATCAGTGGTAGGGAAATTACTGGATGGACTTCTGAGAGGTCAGAAGTAATCTCTGCTTGGAAAGGCAAGGATTCATCAAGGCTACTCAGCATGGCTTTGTCTAACAAATCATGTCTGGAGATCATGTCTAACAAATTTGATTGATTTTTTTGAGGAGATGTCTATGTGGTGCAGTTGATGTGGTCTATATGGACTTCAGTACAGCTTTTAAAAAGGTCTCACTTGGCAGACTGTTTAAGAAGCTAAGAGCCATGGGATCTGGGGGAATTGAGAAAATAAGCACTAAAGTAGGCTGAGTGGGAGGAAGCAGAGGGTGATCATCAATGGATGTTTGTGACTCAAAACTTTTATCAAGTGACATACCATAGAGATTGGTTTTGGGTCCCTTTCAGTATGTGGTGTACATTAATAATCTAGACTTGACTGTAAGGGATATGAGCAATAAGCTTACAGATGACATGAAAATCATTGATGTGGTGAAAGTGAGGAAAGCCTCAGAATTTCAGGATAATTAGATGGGTTGAACAGTGGTAAATGGAATTTAACTCTGAAAAGTATGATGTGATGCATTTTGGGAGGAGTAACAAGGGAAGGGAGTATATCTTGAATGACAGGATCCTAGGAAGGATCCAAAAAGATCTCGATGTGTTTGATCATTGATCTTTGAAAGCAGCTAGACAGGTAGATAAGATGGTTAAGGTCGCATTTGAAATACTTGCCTTTATCAGCAAAGGCAGGGACGAAGGTTATGATGGAACTGTATACAACATTAATTACACCAGAACTGGAGTTATTTATACAGTTCCTCACCATACTATCGGATGGATGTGCTTAAACTAGAGAGGGTAATGAGGGGAGTAACCAGGATGTTGCCAGGACTGGAACAAATTATCTATAAAGAGAGACTAGATCAGCTGAGGCTGTTTGGAGCAGAAATGGCTAAGGAGGGACATGATTAAAGTATAGAAAGTTATAAGGAGTATAGTTAGGGTAGATAAGGAGAAGTATTTCCCCTTAGAAGAGGGGTTAATAACTAGGGACCACAGTTCCCAGGTAAAGAGCAGGAGGTTTAGAGTGGACAGATTAGCGGTCTACAGCACAGAAAAAGGCACTTTGGCCCATCAGAATGTGAGGGAAAAACTTTTATCCAGAGACTGCTGGCTATCTGGAACTCAGTACCTTAAAGGGTGGTCGAGGCAGGAACATTAAACCAATTAAAAAGTATTTAGATAAGCAGTCGAAACATCATAGCATACAAAGCTCTGGACCAAGTAGTGGAAAATGGGATTAGAATAGATTGATATTTGATGAGTAGTAGGGCCAGGAAGGACTGAAAGGTCTTTATCCAGGTAGTAAAATACTTTACAATTGTGAGATTTATGAGGATGGGCATTGAAGTCCCCTACCTAGAGTACATTCTGTACCCTTCCTCCCTACTGCACACCACTTTGTCAGCATCTTTGCTGGGTCTATCCAGCTGGTAGCATCTGCGATATTGTTTGTAAGGTACCATTCAGTGATTCTGACGACAACACACTGTTGTTTAACCACACTGTAGGACAGCACTCTCAACCTTGGTACAAACCCCCTGCCCCCAAAATATTCGCAAGCAGGATTTTGCATGGTCAGCATGGCTAATTCTGCTGTTGTCATTTCCATTGCCTAGGTTGTTGCTGGC
The DNA here is from genome assembly GCF_004010195.1 of Chiloscyllium plagiosum. Lineage (NCBI taxonomy): Eukaryota > Metazoa > Chordata > Chondrichthyes > Orectolobiformes > Hemiscylliidae > Chiloscyllium > Chiloscyllium plagiosum. Next base: position 71,413,061 of record NC_057719.1, read on the forward strand.
TGGTCCATTTGGGGTTTATTCCATTTAAAATTTGTAGCAGTTTGACACAACTGAATGAGCTTCCTAAACCATTTCACTACCTTCCATTCAGATTTATGCACTAAATCTCCACCATACTGTTGTGGCGAGATTTGAACTGATATCTCCAGACAATTAGCCTTGGTCTCCATTACTAGTTCAACTAAAATTACCATTATATCATAATATAATAATATCATAATATCATAATATGGAGTTGGGTTACAGCTTTAAAAAATACAGTCAGTTCTGCTATAACATGTGTAACTTCAACGCAAATTAGCTTTAACACAATTGAAGAATTGACTGTTATTTGTAGAACGTGACCTTTCCTTACCTGTATTGGCTATATCGCGATTCCGGCCCCAGCAGTTTAAATGGTGCAGTTATTGCGCAATTCTCTTAGAGCACACGGTCACACGAGAATGGAACTATCACATTATATCAGAACCAACTGCATTCACACATGACCTCAGCGTAGCCCAAACTTTCATGGTTGTGAAATTTCATCTGCTCATCTTTTATATTTGATTTTCACGTAATTGCATTACAGATGGGAAAATTGTCTCTTAGATATGACAAGTGAAGCATTAATCTGTGTGTGGTCAAGGTATACACCTTTACAGAAATTACAGCTGAGTATTTGGTGGATCGGGATTTTGAAGCAAAAGCCTTGGTGAAATGCTTTATTAGCTTGGTTTCTGAAGAGATCAGACCAAGTGATTAGTCATGTGAAAAGCAAAGTCGTGTAATTGGAGAGGTATCAAGGAGCTTATATGCTTATGTGCACATATATGAGGACTGTATGCTTACATGCTAGAAGGTTCAAAAGTTTCATTCCATCTTTAATTTTGAACTTGTGGCAATAAATATTGAAAGCCACTTGGACACAAAATTTCTTTGTTAGACACAGGCTGACAACATTTCCATTAATTCAAATCTTCTAAACAAGAAACCATGTGGTATCAAGCAATTTTTAGTTAAAATGCTACAACATAAAGAAAGTAGCAGAATTTGACCTAACCAATCCTTTAGAGACACTGTTACTAAGGCATTGAGGCTTACAAGAGCAGCTCACATTTGTATATTTAAAGAAGTCTTCAATTGTTGTACATCTTGAGTATTGTTCCCTCATTACAGTTTGTTGCTGATAAGCTATACATTTTGAACATAATTATCCCAATGGTTGCACGTATGTTTTAAAAATCCTTTGTTCTTAACAAGCTGAAAATTGTTCACAGAACAGCTATAATGTTACACTCTTCCAAGAGTTGTTATGTAGCTAAATACTTAAAGAGGTTAAAAACATTTTATAAAGCAAAATTTACAAGTTAGTTCTTACCCCCAACTCAGGCTGCATTATCAGTAAATGGAAAGGCACACTGGAAACTGTTTATGGAATGAGAAAAATACAATCTATTCACTTAAAGGTTTTTGATTTAGTGCTTGCCATTAGCACAGGGTGTACAAGAACATAGTCGCCCACACACAAAAATATACACACAATGTTGCTTGAATGCAATAAGTGAACTTGTCAAAGTTGAAAGTCTCAGTACAATACGATTTCATTATTGAACTGGGGATGAAGCTATTAGAACAGCAGCTGCATTGCAAGTTTACATTCACCAGTAGAAATTAGCAAGCATTCCCTCCTCGTTGTGGTTGGAGTAGAAGTTGCAGTTACCTGACATAAGTTCTTTTCACTTGCTGATACACTTGCTACAACACTTGATTCCGATTTTGTTTCAAAGAATGCTGACACGTTCACTTAGAGCCTTCATTTCTGCCTCCTCTACCTCAGTGTTCTCAGTACAATCAGTTTTATGATTGACTAGGTGCATTGGATATTCCAAACCATGCTCTCCAGCAAACTGTTGCCAACGGGAATCATCACTCTCATGTGTGATATAGCGTTCTCCAAATTTGCACTCAAGCTCTCGTAGATCCAACCATGTTTGGTAGTCCTTCAAAACAAAGATGAAGAAAAGGAACAATCAAGCTGCATGGTCAAAATATGGCTAATACAGAGTTGCAACCCTTTAGACAGAATATTACAAATTATACCTTTCTTGTTCACCCTTGGAATACTGGATCTTTATTGCATAGAGGGTTATTTGGAGAAAAGTGCTTTTTAAGGTATATTCATATAATATTTTAAAGGAAAAACACCAAATATAAGATAGTTAAAATGGAAATGAAGAAGAAATGGAAACTGCTTCCAATGAACAACAAATGATTTGTCAGCCTGCATTAGTAAATAAGATACACCTTGCATCCACTGAGTTGTGAAGTCTCTGAAGTACTTAAAGAGTATTTTGTTTGAGTTATATGATGACTATCAATATGAGCAGCACAGCAAGTTAATTATTTTGCATTACTACAGACAGGTAAGTTGCGTTGTTTAAATGGAGTCCAATCATAACCATGGGCTTTGATGCTCACTTGCTGTAAAAGACAAAAAGCATAATGGTTCACTTCAGCCACATCTCATCGAAGGGTTAATAACCTGTTGATTGAATGATTTGAGGAGCTCCAATATGATTAACATTCTGTACGCACAGTATTATCTTACACCAACATATACATTGAAATTGAGCAGTAAAGCTATGACATTTAACTTGAGCGGTAACATCTGATGAACAGTAGTGAATCCACAGCCTGTTATGCATTTCAGTCAATGGGCCTTTCTATTGAAATCAATAGGAAATAGAATTAGGTGGAGTGTAATACAATTGGCTGTAATGTATACTACCAGCCAAGGTAAATAAGAGTCAAGCTCTCTTGTGGTGCAGTGGTATCATCCCTATACCTGGACCAGAGGCCTGGTTTCAAGCCTCACCTGCTCTAGAGCTGTGAAAAAAAAAAATCTCTGAACAGGTTGATGAGAAAAATAGGTTTAATTACAAAAAATGTAAATGTGACTCCATTCCACAATGTAAAAGACATAGGAACCAGTTATGTGAGCAAGTGGTAGTACTGAACCAAAAGATGACTGACAGCAAGTATCCTCATTCCTGAAGAAGGGCTTATGCCCGAAATGTCAATTCTCCTGTTCCTTGGATGCTGCCTGACCTGCTGCGCTTTTCCAGCAACACATTTTCAGCTCTGATCTCCAGCATCTGCAGTCCTCACTTTCTCTTGACAGCAAGTATAAACTTGGAACAATCAAATTAAAACTGACTATCAGAAATTATTTTAAAACCTAATCCAGTACACATATTCATATAGCAAAGATGACAACCAGGATAGTTGTGATCCTGACAGAATGCAAGATTGGACTGAACCTCAATATACACATCTGCACATTCACTCACTTGGTCTTATTCCATCACAGGGAGTGTTAATAACATCCGAGCCAATTTCAAGTTATAAAATGAGAAGTAGCTAGACCCAAATAGAATGCTGCTTAGTCTCCAAGGTCTCATTCCCAGCACTGGCTTGAATAGGATTAACAAAAGCGAATTGAGAGCAATTTAATTATAGAAGCCAACATTTACTAACTATTCCATTCTTGATTTCTACCTTGTAAGCTGGGTGAGACTGATCTGGATGCAAGATGATATTGCAAAAGCACCTTGAGGCTGGCTTAAGAAATGATAAATAATGCAGAAAAGAATTGTAGAAAAATAAGTAATCTGACCTGCAACCAGGGGTGACTGAGAGACTTGTCCACACTAAAACGTTTCCTCATTTTCACTTGCAGTAGATTATTGATGACATCAATAGCTGGAAATCAAAAATGCAATCAATTACCACGCACGTCTTTTAAATACAGAAAAATAATTGAGGTTCTAAGCTCAGCCACCGAAAATAGAAAATGCACACAAACAAATAAAGCTTCTCTGAAGGGTCAAGTGTTGGCTCTGTATCTTGACCCTGGGGCTACAGATTTCAAAAGCTATCCATCATCATAATTCAGCTGAATGAACAATCACAAAAAAATACACATTTGATATGAATTATAAAGGCTATTTACAAGTGTTTCGGCAGACACAACAATTTCGTTTACCAGTGTGATTGTTACTTATTGTCGTAGTTTGTTCTCAATTTACACTGAGGTCTTATGAAAGAAAAATTTGCTCATAAGAAAGTTAACCAGGAACTCTGATGTAAATGAAAACTGTTGAGGTACACAAGGTTTCTGTTTTAATTTAGTTTTTTGGAAATGCAGTGAATTATATGTTTTGTAATCACTTCAGGCTGATAGCACCTGTAATGTTAGCAGTTAATTTTGTGTACGATAAATAAAATGGAATTCCATTATAATTAAGCATTTGTAGCACTGTTTTCAACTGTGCCCCTAGTTCGATCTAATCTAATATATAGTTGTGTGCAGTCACTTTCTGCTATAGTTGACCAATGAAGGGGAAAATTGCATCCGGTGGTCTTCACTCTGCTCAGTGGATGTTGTGCAAAGACTATTGTTGAGAAATTCAGCATGATCCATATTTTGGTTCCCACCAAGTTTCTCTAAGGAGCTTGGGATTTCAATTCTCAGAACTCACTGTCATTTAGAAGCTGCAGCAGTAGGAGCACACATTGGAACATGCACCAATGTTTAGGGAAGTGATTAGATAATATCTCAGAGGGCTGGAGAAGGAATGGTTGGCCCTCAGGGTAGAATAGGGGACTCTGATGGAATTCAGGAAGAAATATGGCTGGGATCTGTAGTACTATTGGGAGAACCTTGCAGGGCAGATGGGAGTCCGTGGCTGAATCTCCCTTTGAGATTCAAAGCTAAATGAGAAATAGTGAAATATTTTTTATCTTATAATTCCATTCCTGTGCTCAGCAAATCTGTGTAGTAAATTTACCTTCAAGGGAAATCTCCTTCCATGGATTAGGCGGATACATGAAAGCAGCATTCTGGATTTGATCATGAATGTCTTCATCCTCATTAAAGGGAAAGGTGCCACTGAGACTGACATAGACGATGACTCCTACAGACCACATATCTAACGATCGATTATAACCTTTGTTTCGAAGTACTTCTGGAGCCAAGTATGCTGGTGTTCCCACCACAGAACGTCTGAAAGATTTCTCTCCAATTATACGTGCAAATCCAAAGTCACAAAGTTTGACCTATATTTAGAAGAGCACCAGATCTGATGAGTATTAAAATGATTGGGTAAGAAATACAGTGTGCAGAAATACAATGATATACAGAATTTACAGGATGTGTACTCAGGCGTGAAGATGAGATATTCAATCTAACCTGTGGTAAGGGATCGGCTGATGCAAGCAGCACATTCTCAGGTTTCAGATCACAGTGAACTATATTCTTAAAATGAAGATGTCGCAAAGCAACAAGTATCTGTTTTTTCAAAAAAAAGTCAAATTACTAAAATTGTTATGCAAGAAATAATACCACCCGTTTATTCAATGTGTACTTTGGGAATAAACAAAATCAAACTTGACTTTGTTCTCAGAAGTGCTCTATAAACATTAAAAAAGGAAAAATACATAATGTAGAATATAGTGATGTCGTGAGAAATAAAGTGTAGCACAATTCTCCAAAGTGTGCAATGGTTTCACTTTTACATTTCTAAGCAAGGTATGGGTGCCTGGTTGCTGTGGGATTATGGTATTGACAAGCTGTTTCAGCTTTCTATATGTAAGAATTGTCAAAAGTCAACTCAACTGCACGGTTGATAGAGATGTGATGCAACAAAATTAGTCTTCATATTTTGAGATTTCACTAAACTCTTGCTTAAATCTGCTTTTCAACCAACTGACTTAAAAGTGATCCCTCCAAAACTAGTTTAGTTTTTAACATTTCATTTTTTTCTTTAACATTATTCTCTGCACATCAATTACAAAACATTGACACACAGTGAACAGAACAGACCCGAAAACTGAACTCTGAGAAACACAAATCATTTTGAATAAAGTTGGCCCAACTCTCTGTCTTCATGTAAACTTTGAATTTAAAAACAATTTATAGAAAAATACAGCAGTACAGGCCCTTTGGCCCTCGATGTTGCGCCCCAAGTGTCTCAGTCTTTCCTCCTACGATCTTCCTTCCATACCAGGCAACATCCTGGTAAACTTCCTCTGTACCCGTTCCAGTGCCTCCACATCCTTCCTATAGTATGGCGACCAAAACTGCACACAATATTCCAGATGCGGCTGCACCAGAGTCTTATACAACTGAACATGATCTCAGGACTCCGGAATTCAATTCCTCTACCAATAAAAGCCAGTACGGCTTATGCCTTCTTCACCGCACTATTTACCTGGGTGGCAACTTTCAAAGATCTGTGTACGTGGACACCAAGATCCCTCTGCTCATCCACACTACCAAGTATCCGACCGTTAGCCCAGTACCCCATCTTTTTGTTATTCTTCCCAAAGTGAATCACCTCACATTTAGCTACATTGAACTCCATTTGCCATCTTTCTGCCCAGTTCTGCAGATTATCTTTATCCCGCTGTAACCTGACACATCCTTCCTCACTGTCAACAACTCCTCCGACTTTCGTATCATCCGCAAATTTGCTCACCCAACCTTCTAGCCCCTCCTCCAGGTCATTTATAAAAATGACAAACAGCAATGGTCCCAAAACAGATCCTTGCGGAACACCGCTAGTAATTTATAATCCAGTTTGGCCACATCCCTCTAAATCTAAACCCTTAACTTTTTCCAGTGACTTCCCATCTGAACTGTGTCAAACATGCTCCTATGTCCACTGTATTTATCCCACCTACTACATCTTGATTACAGTAATATTGCTTCACAGTCAATGTGCTGAAAATGTAGGAAATTACTTTCAATCAAGGAGCCAAGGTATTTTTGAAAATGACAGCAGTGTAAGGGTTAATTCAGTTGTTACAACTGTGCTACATGACAAAGCAATCAAGTCGGCCAAGTAGGATTGACAAGCTTCTATAAAAGGTGAGATTTTTGACTAATGGAAAGAAAAGATAGGACTTCATATTTGTGATACTACTTAGGCCTAGGTGAAAAACAGCAATGTGAAGGATATGTCATGACTAGCTGGAAGGAAACACAAATGAGATAACCAGAAATAACTTGAGGAACATGTGCAGAAAATATTACAAAGTAGTTTGAACATCACTGAAATTTCTTAGTACTCTGAAGATTAGACCTACAGCGAGCACAGGTGGTGTCCAAGGTCGAACTTGATTTTAGAAAAGTAATCAAGACTAACGACAAGCCCTATAATGTGAATTCAGAAGTGACTGAGCTTCTCTCTAGTTTTGACTGAAGAGATTATTGCTCAAAATGGATTGCATATTATGTCCCATATATAGGCTTTTTAATATTACACATCCTCTCATGTAAAGTCAGTGTTAGGGATATTTTTAAAGCAGATTTCCTTCACTTTCGCTGCAGGCTGGATGTTAATTTTGCCAACTGATTAAAAAGAATACAGTGAAAATGCACCTGTAATATTACTAATGGTCCTATTTACATCTCTGTTTTGAATATTGTGTTTTTAATCAGCTTGTCCTTGTAAGCATCACATACCTGCGTAATAAGAAACTTTGTTATACGTTCTGGCAGACGTCCTTTCTCGCTTGACAGGATCACTTCTAGCATGTCTCCATGGAGCTTTTCCATGACAACAAACACTCTTTCGGGAGTCTCAAACATGCATTCCAAATTCACCACGCCAGGGTGATGCAGATTCTAGGTGAAGAAACTATACCTATGAGAAGATGTTCTTTGCCACAGACAATAAAATAATACAGTATCCATTAAATTAGCTGTCTGAGTATGGGTGCGGAGAAGTTAAATGCACTGCCCAGTTCACTGGCTGAAGTGGAAACCCTCAACACATGCAAAAGGAACCTGAAGTGCTGTAGCCTGCAAGGCTGCAGACCAGGTGCTGAGAAGTGAGATTGGATGGGCAGCAAGTTTGTTCAGTCAGTGCAGATACGGTGGACTGAATGGCCTCTCTCAGTGCTGTAACTTTTCTATGATTCTATGGTTCTTTCAGTAAGATTTAAGACTGCAAAACCAATTAATTTTAGCCTGGTTCTCAAAGACAAAAGGATGACGTGTTAACACTCTGTGGTGGTGCTCCTCCAACTCTCACCCACTCCCAGCACACCCACTCACACGACTAACTCTGGTGCTTCTCAATGTTTGGTGTCAATATTCAGAATTTCTCCCCCATTTACCTGTAAAATGGCAACTTCATTCCGAAGCTGACTCTCTTGCTTTGTTGGAAATCTTAGCTTATCAATTACTTTGATTGCTACATCTCTCCCTGTCTTGCGATGTTTGCCTAACAAACAAGCAAAAAAGATTCAAGCTTTAAATGTGGACTGCAATAGTGGAACATTTGTTTTTCTTGTGATATTTAAGTTGTCGATTTGCGTTTCTAGCCCCCTCCAGCTCTCTTTGGTTATCATTTGTGAAGCAACGGGAACCTTGGGCAACTGGTCACTATTAATGTGGAAATCTGGCACTTATTTTTTAATCTGTCAGGCTGGAGAAGCAGTTATATACTTCCATTTTGAGGTTATTTTGAGATGAATAGATTTCTAGCTACTAGTGATATCAAGGAAGATTGTTGGGGGGTATAGTGATGAGGTAGACAATCAGCCATGATCTGGAATGGTGGAGCAAGCTTGAGGGGCTGAATGGCCTACTCCTACAACCCTAACAACTCATTCAACAGCTTCAGTTGGTGCAGTCTGAATGGTTGTGACATCATTAGGAAAGGATCTCTCAGGGCAGAAACTCAGTACATGTGCAAAGGTTTGATGTGGATGAACACAAGTCACAATTTGACCTGTGCCCCATGTTCCACTTCTGGAGCAGATAGCCACATCTTCCCTGGCCCATTTCAAGTGTTGGAGGATTGTCCTTATTTCCTGTGGAAAATTGAAACATGAGACTTCATCCCATGGGGCAATGTTTGCAATCAGGTGCAACACAGAGAGATGCGGCTGTAAATAGCTTGTAGGTTATGGAATGTGTTTCACGAGGGGCTACAGGATTACAAATGTATGGGGTGGTATTTTGAGGCCTGGGATTAATGCCAGTGTTTTCTCAGGTGTTCTTTATAGATATCAGGATGTTCAATGTGTGCTAACACTGGAAGCCAGAGGTAGTCTCCATGACTTCCTAGATGTGGATATCCACACAAGTGAGTACAAGAAAACTATTGCACATTTCATCAAGCGTATTTATTATGTCAGTGAATTGATTGTTTTGTTTTAACCTGTCAAAATTTCTTGTAGACATTTTACACCAAATAGCCTAAAAAAAAAGATTATGGACATAGGAACATACGAATTAGGAGCAGGAGTTGGCCAGGCCCCTAATAGCTACTGCACCATTCAATAAAGTCATGAAGGATCGGAATGCAACCTCAATTCCACACTCTGTCTATTTCTGAGAACTTTTGACTCTCTTGTCAGTGAAGTACGTATCTACCTCTGGTTTAAAAGAATTTGATGATCCTGTCTCCATCACGTTCTGGGAAAGAGAATTCTAAAGACTCATGACCCTCTGAGAGAAAATAATGCTCCTCTGTTCCAACTTAAATAGGTGACACCTTATTTGTGATCTGTATCCCCTGATTCTAGTTATCTTTTTGACATCTACTCTGTCAATTCCTCTCAGAATTTGATATGCTTCAATACGATTACCTCTCATTCTTCTAAATTTGTAAAGGATACAAGCCAGCCTCTCTACATTTTCCTCATAACACTCTGAAATGTTTCTATATTATTTTGCCTCTCTTTCAGTGGAGACCGTTCAAAGAATCAGTCATACTAAAGAGCTAAACAGAACAATCACACTGATACGAAATGAAGCTGAGTGCATGTGTTGCCAAAGAAATCCTTATCTGATTGGAAATCAATGCACCTATGCCAATCTCTGTGTCAATGACCCAACTAGTAAAGGGCCTGAGGAACAATTTCTATGAATAGACATTGTTAAAAGTAAACCTCTTGGAATTTAGAAACACATACAGTGACTGTCATTAAACACCCTCATTGATGGTAATTGTCCTTTAGTATAAGGTAAACTACATTTTAAAAGTTAATCATGAGTGGAAGAACACATTTTTTGATGACTGCCTGGTCTGTTGTTATTCTTCATCAGTACATAGCTATTTGGCAATTGTTACATGTTTTCTTGTGTTGCCTTGAAATGGAATATAAAAATGCCTGATTTTCTAGTCTTGTGATTTCATCCACTTGGGTTCTAAGTTTTAGAAGCTGAAATTCCTATTCAATATCAATGCAGACAGTAGCAAGACCACAAGAATAACAATGTATTTGGCATTATAACAGATTTAGTACAGCAAAAAAACAATCACAAGCATTTCTTTGTTTGGTATATTGTGATGGATAAATTCTTAATTATAGAATTGAACTAAGAAATTAAGCTGATAAATAATTCTTCCTGTAAAACTTTCATCTAATATCTACAGACTGCAAAAAACACTGTACTAACTCCCCATCATGTGATTAATGTTGACTTATAGAAAAATGTAAAACCTTTCCTCCCACATCTTTTGCATCACTTGATACAACTGTCAAGCTCTTCACATTAACACACTAACAGAAGAATTGGCTCATAAAAGCAAAGTGATCGCCCAGGTTAAAGATTCACTTTACAATCCATATTTGTTCTCTCACAGACCATAAAATATCATTTATAATGTAGTAGCAATTGTCTTATACTACTTACTGGAGACAAATACCCTTGTGGAAAAAGAACAATTACAGATCACATTAAATGTAGATAGTGCGACAGGTTGTGTACTTCACAATGGGTTTTGTTCCATGAATGAAGAAATTAAAGTTTACAGATTATTTTAAAAATGCAAATCGCTCATCATAAAATAGTTACTTCCAACTGAGTGAGTGTCGTTCGGATATAGTTGTTCATTTACCTGTGTCTGTAATCACGATTGATGCTCTTAAAATATGGTAATTTCTAGACAGTACGGTAAGTTTTTTTTACCTCCATAAACGATTCCAAACTGACCAGATCCCAGTACTTCATCTGGAAATATTTGGTACACTGTGCTGATATCCTGTTGGAAGACAGTTATATCTGACATTTGCTGGAATAGTTTACGTAAGCCTCATTACTGAGAAAATCACATTTAAATTACAAACTCTGCATTTAATCCTAAAACGCGAAAATTTAAGCTCTCATACATTGTTGTCAAATATTGTTCATCTCCAACACTGAATAATATTTTACAGCACACAAGGGCAAAAGGTTTCATAAGCTATATATAATGATCATCAGCCATGTTCCCCAGGGTTTATTACTAAGACCACTACTGTTTTTGATACATTAATGATTAGGACTGGGAGTGCTGGGCAAAATTTCAAACATTGCAGCTGAAATGAAACTTGATATGTAGTAAACTGTGCAGATGCTAGTGATAGACTTTAAGATGACATTGGCAGGCTGGTGAATGGGCAGACACATGGCAAATGAAATTCAATGAAGAAATTTCTGTAGAAAGCATGAGGAGAATGAAAACAGGCTAAATGGCATAATTTGAAAGGGAACACAGGAACAGAGAGTGCTTACATGCAAAGTTTGAAAGTGGCAGGTCAGGTTAATAAAGCATTTCAGATCCTGAACTTTAGAAGTAGAGAAAGAGTACAAAAGCCAGCAAGTTTCACTAAACACTAACTGGGGCATCTTATGGGGTCTGCAGGAGTGGGAAATGTGGCTGGTGGGGTGATTTAGTTAGGTCGGAGCTCAAATTTCATTCTTCTGATGGAAACTTCAAGTTGAGAAATTAAGTTAGGTGTGTGTTTGGCAGATTGCACCTGATACTGTTTCATGCCAGACTCTTACACATTTGCATTCCATGAATACTTATTTTGTTAAAACCGTTTGCAGTCATATCCTACCTTCACGATCAGGTCAGTGTGTCTTGTTTTATGGCATACTGCTCATGTTTGGTGGCACGCAGTAGTTGACTTTGGTCTGAGGTCAGTGGTTTTGTTTCTTAGAATTCTGCAGCACATGGAAGGGCACAGGAAAATGGCAGCTTCCATACAGACTCAGGACTGAGAAGAGAGAGTCAGTGGTAGGCATGGGGTGGCAACAGTGGGGTCAGGGAGATAAAGAAATAAATTGGGAAGTGCCTGGCTTCCAGGATGTAGGAAGGGAACTGGGAATAATTAGTCAATGAAGAAAAATAGTACTACTGAAATGGGGGTCCATCTCAGGATGTTGGCCAAAGAATCCCCACAGGATTTTGAGTTCTTCTGTAACATTGTGGGCGGCACGGTGGCACAGTGGTTAGCACTGCTGCCTCACAGCGCCAGAG